>NW_024629359.1:0-3850 GCF_008729295.1 Plectropomus leopardus
TATTATTGTAGTTTTCTTTATTTTCACCTAGCATTTGGATAACTTTCTAATGATTCTCCCACTCTGCTTTTTAAAGCTCATTTTCTTGTTGCCTTTTACTAATTTTCATTTTTAAAAAATGTAACTGTCACCCAATTTTAAATATGTAATTATAATAAACATTTTTTCTCTAGCTATTTAAAAATTTTCTGATAATTCTCCCACTCAGTTTTTCTTTTTATCTAATGTTCAGGTCATTTTCTTGTCACCTTTTACTGATTTTTCTGTTAAAAAAAGAATTATTATATTTACCTTTGACTTAATTTTAAATATGTAATTAGAATTTTTAAAAAATTCTTTAGCATTTGACAATTTTCTGATAACTCTCCCACCCTTTTTTTTAAATCTAATTTTAAATTTTAAATTTTTTCAATATGCGACATTTCATGCCAAGTTCTTAATTGCATTTTGTCCCACGAGACAAATTAAACCAAACAAAGCACGGGACGACTGACGCTGATCAGTGGTTTAAAGGGTTAACCTTTGCCAACCATGTTTGAATCCTGCAGGAGACGAGTCTTTGACACCAGAACGGTACATTTTGGGTTTTGGGATATTCTTTGAGCAGTTTAGACTTTAACTGTTTGGTCGAGCTGGAATCAAACTGCCGCACCTCTCCAGCTTAAACCGAGCACACAGAAAACATCGCTCACTTCTTTAAGCTCTCCTGCTCCGAGTTGTCGAGCGCTCTCAGCTTGGGCGCGTACAGCAGAACGATGTCTGAACGCTTCGCCTTCTTGTTGCACTAAAGAGAAACAACAGAAACAAGTCAAAGTCCAGATGTGAGACGCAGGATAAAAAAAAAACAGGGGAAAAGAAAGAAAATAAAACGACTTCCTGAAAAAACAAAGTCAGAGTTCCTAAAAATCAAGGAAAGTTAGATTTAAGACTTTTTAGACTTTTTTAATGCCACTCGAAATCCAAATTTAGACAAATTTTAGGATAAACAATTACTTCCAGTTAGAACAAGTTTGCCCAAATATTTACTCCAATATAAAATATGTTGTGAGATGATCTCCCTCAAAAAGTCAATCTTTTGTAGAGAAAATCCCCAAAAACAGAAATTATGTTGTCATAACTGTTCATTCCTTTAAAAAGGCTTTGTCATTTTTCATTTGTAAATAAATGTTACATGTGTGATGTTAAATTTAATAAATTCTAAAATAATAAATACTAACAATTATCTCAACATTTTTAAGACCAATTTAAGATATTTTATTACCAATTAAGGTGTTATTTATAGATCAGTGAAATGGTATGTTTGATTTTTTTTTACTATTTTGATTTCGCTTGTGTGCTCTCTCTCGCGTTGGCCGAGCTGTGTGTTTTTTGCGTTGTGCTGCGGTTTGTGGTGTTTGTGGTAGTGACTGATCTACTTTACAATATGTGTAACATGAATAAAAATCCCATTAAAAGACAGAAAATAATGTATTTGGCTAAAGGAAAAAAAATTTAGTTATTTTTTTGCAAGAGAATCATCTCTCCAAACTTTAATAAATAAAAAAGGGGGTGCTGGGATTTTCATGATGACTTCAGTAATTACGGCAGCAAAAGTAGACGAGAGGCAACATTATTTCATAAAAATCTGAATTTTACTGTTTAACGAGCATTGCTGATGACTTTGGGAGGTATGACGTTTCTATCAGATATCTGTTGAATAAAAAAATAGCTTTTAGAAATATATATGCTATGAATTTAAGACTTTTCGAGGACCTGCGGGAGCCCCGACAGCAGCGTCACTGACCTGCGGACATTTAGCGGCCGGGCCCTGAGCTTTCAGCCAGCGCTGGATGCAGGTGAAGCCGAAGAGGTGTCCACAGCGCAGAGCGGACAGCCTGTGCTCGCCAGCTGTCGTCCACGCCTCAAAGCAGATGGTGCAGGTGTCGCCTTCGCCCTCTTCGGCGGGCGATGACTGAACGGACGCCGAGGAAGCCACGGAGTCCGGCTGGAGGTAGACATGAGAAGAGTTTCATGCATGGACAGGAAAACATCAAACTATCCAGACAAAATGTTTAGATTTTTAACATTCGATAGTGATGCACAGGTGTGTGGCTGCAGGTACAGGTGAGGAGATTAACCCTTTAAAACCCGGACGCTGGCATCAGCGCTTTTCAACTACTTAAACCTTAAAAATGGGATTTCTTACATAGAAAAGGGCAATCAGCAATTTGGTATGAAATGTCCCGCAAAGTGCAAAAATAAAAACAAAATTCAAATGTGACAAGAAAATGACAAACTTTGCTTAGAAAAAAAAAACAAACTGACTTTTCTTGAGCTGCTTTCAAACAGCTTTCACGAGCTAACTAACCTGCTGAAACTATAATAACTAACTAAAATAAACATTATTTTATATCTCTGTCTTTTTGTGTGCTTGTTTTCAGGTAATTTTCTTCGAACTTTTTAAACTAATTTCTCATTAATTTTTGGGTCATCACGTTAAGTTGCTCATGTGTGACCGTTCATCGCTTAAAAATATCTCCAACAAAATCTGTTCAGTGCATCACAATGAGGAACACTGAAAAGGTGAAATGTTACCTGAACATTCAGATTTTGTGCGTCCGTCCTCTCCCCGTCTGCAGCTGCACTGACGTCTGCACACAAATAACAAAAAGTCAAACTGGACTCTCAGAAAACAACACACTCACTCTCACTGGTCTGTGAAAACGACACAACGCTGGTCACACTCACCGGTCGGGCCCACTTCCTGTGGTTGCGTGTGGTGGACGGAGGCGCTGAGGCGAGGACTAGCAGGCGGGACGGGGTCGACGGGCACCGGAGCGGCAGACGTGCCTTCTTCGTCGTCCTCTTCGTCCTCATCGTCGTCGGACTCGCTGGCCTCGGTGGTGCTGCCGGACCGCGGCTGGGCCACGCTGGCCGCCGGCACTCGGAGCAGGAAGTCCGGGAAGCCTCTGGAGGGCGCTGCAGTCTGGCTGGGGTAGTGCACCCTGAGGCCCTGCCTGCAGCAGCACACGCACGTTTAACATCTCAGCAAGACACGGACCAAAATGTAAATATCATGTAAATGAAACCATGAACGGGGTTCCCACACACTGTCATGGGAAAAAACTTCAAAACATATCCATTACTTTTCAGGACGCAAAATATCGTTGTTTTATTGCTTGTCCCGTTTTCAAACATGTAACTCAAACTATGTTCAAACATCATTTCAGCATCCCATATTATGTAATAACGACCATCAGAAACGTGAAAATCTAACTACAGTTTCTTTTTTAAAAAGTTTCTGGCTGTGATAAATGATTTAACTTTTTGTGATTTTCAAAGAAAACATGCCTAAGAAATCTAAGAAATACAAAATTAAAAACATGGCCAAAAATGTTAAAAGGAAGAAACACACACCAAAAACATCTCTATAAAAACCACCCCCCAATACATTAAAAAATAAATAAATAATTAACCAATATTTTTTATGTCTCTATTAAGATTGCCAAATATAGCTAAAATTTTTTGAAAGAATTGTCCAAAATTTTGAGGATTTTTTTTTCAAATGTCTTTTAAAAGTTTTGGCAAGTTTTTTTCTTTTAAATTTTGGAGAAAACATGCCGAAGAAAACCCACGGACGTGTTTTCTTTAAAAAATGGCTTGAAAATACATATTTTATATGTCAACAAAAAAACAAAATCAAACGTGTTGACGCACATTAGAGATGTGTTACGTCATCACCTACAGAACATAAATTCACCGTTTTGTTACATTAATGTCAATTAATTTATTACACACAACACATTTTTGTTATTTATCCAAAACTTTCAATGATTTTTACTAGTTCCACGACTTTTCCAGGCCTTGAAAA
>NW_024629360.1:0-2246 GCF_008729295.1 Plectropomus leopardus
GGCCTGCTGTACCACCGCCACCGCCGCGGGGCCTTCCTGGTCCGGTGCCACAGCGGCGACAGCATGTCTCCTGCAGACAACAACAACCACCACCGTAACGATGACAGCTACTCGGGCCCCGCTGACTCGGCCCTGCCCCCGCCTCCCCCGCCTGCGCGGGGCTTCAGGGACAGCTGGCCGATGAAGGAGCGCTTCCCGGCCGTGGAGCTGCCGCTGCTGCGCTTCAGCCCGCTGCTGCCATCCGGCGGCTACACGCAGGAGGGCGGGAAGACGTGACCAGCTAACCCCGTATCTTAAACACGTTAAATCTCTTTTCTTCTTATTTTGTCTTTGGTCCGATTCTGATGTTTATCTGTTGAATTAAAGTCACAACAAAACAGCATCTTACTGCTGCCAAGGATTTTTTTTCCACCAATTACAACATTTCTAGGATTTTAGGAGATTTCTAAGACTTTAGGATGTCTCTAAGACCGTAGGACAGTTCTAGGATTTTCAAACATTTCTTGGATATTTGGATGTTTCTTAGGTTTTAGGAGATTTCTAAGATTTTTGGACGTTTTCAGGATTTTCGGAAGATTCTAACATTTTCGGGTATTTCCTGATTTTCAGAAGTTTCTAAGATTTTAGGACCTTTCTAGGAGTTGCTGACGTTTCTAGGATTTTACAACATTTTTAGGTTTTATGTTTCTTGAATTTTCTGACATTTCTAGGATTTTCGAATGTTTCTTGGATTTTTAGACACTCCTGAGATTGTAGGACATTTCTTGGATATTTGGACATTTCTAAGATTTTGGGATGTTTTTAGGATTTTAGAAAATTTGAGATTTTCGTATGTTTTTAGGACGTTTCTTGGATTTTCGAACATATCCAGGATATTCAGATGTTCCTTGAATTTTTGGATGTTTCTGGGATTTTAGAGCATTTCTTAGATATTAGAAACATTTCTGGGGTTTTGGAGCGTTTGTAGGATTTTCTGACATTTTTAGTATTTTTGGAACTTTGTAGTGTTTTTGGACATTTGTTGGATTTTAGAACATTTATGACACCAGAACAGTACAGCAGGTAACGTGTGTTTGGTGTGTCCCCACTGATGGTCCCAGCAGGAAAAGACAGGACGGTGTTTGTGAGACAGAAAGGATCAGAAATGGTTTTGCATGAGTTTCAAAGAGTTAATTTCAGGACTGTACCTGATTATCATACCGACTGAGTCTCTGGCTCGAGGACAGTCCAGCAGGACACATGTGGACCTGTGACCTCTCGGTTTCAAACGGGCCGCCCTGCGTCGCCGTGTGCGGGGAGTGAAGTGTAGTCCGTGCCGGCCCACCTCGTCCGAACCGCTTTAATAGGCTTACAGCAGCTAATCCAGCGCGCTGTGCCGTCACATGGGGCGTCTGCTGACCTTACTCTGCTTTATTACACGGAGCTTGTTCCCTCAGCCCCACCTCTGCCAAAATAAACCACCGAAAACAAGGCCTTTCTTTAAACTGCACATTTCAGAGCGGCCTTTTATCGAGACACCGAGGTACAGCTGTGAGGTAATGAACGAATGAAACCTCCAGTCGATGAATTCGCAGTCTGAAACTCAGAGGATGATGACTGAGACCTCACAGATCCTCCATGCAGGACCCGAGGTCCTGACAGCACAGAGTTCCCAGTAAAGTGAATCGTATCGAGGTTGCAGGTGAGGATTCGGACTCCTCGTGGTGTTCAAACAGCCCAGAGACCGGATGATGGTCGTCTTCGTCCTGCTGTCTCCGTCAGCTGTGTGTCCCCCTCTGTGTGCAGTCTGAGGCCACCGGGCAGCCTGTCGAGGACCACAGAGGCAGAGAGCGGCGGTCTGCTCCGTTAGAGCCACGTGAACCACACACACACACGCACACACACACACACACACACACACACACACACGCACACACACGCACACACACACACACACACACACAGGACCCGCAGCAGTGTGGGTGGCCAACAGGTCTCTGTTCAGGTTTACACGTTGGTCACTTAACCCTCTGAAACCTGGATCGACATCAGTTTTCTTGGGTTTCCCAGTCTCACTCTGGCGGCGTCACATTGTGACCTTCGGCCAGTGAACGTCCGCGTCAGTTTATAACGTGTACGCTCTCAAGTTTTTAAATCTTTAAACCCTGAATAACGTGCAGTTTCTTTCAGATACACGTGGGAAAAAGCAATAAGCAACTTGGTAAGAAATAGTTCAAAAATTGCAAGAAATTTGTAGATTTAGAAAA
>NW_024629361.1:0-1154 GCF_008729295.1 Plectropomus leopardus
ATTCATGACTTGTGTACTTCACCTTCCAAGCAAGGCTCCAGCCTTCAATGACCCCAGATAATGCCTTAGATTTTATGTTATGGAATAAATAAATGTGTTAGAATAAATAAAAATGCATATTTTAAATGCTGCCATTAAGAACGTGTGGAGTTTTGTCAGGGTGTTTCTGTCAAACGAAATATGAAAAAATAAGAATTTGATTTATTTTATTTCATGTAACAAAGTGCATACATTGGTAAGGGTAATTATGAATGAAAGATACCATAGGTGTGACATTGAGTCTATAACTCTGTACACTGCATGTAATTTTCATTCTTACATTCTTGATAGGGTGAATATTTGTACACACGGTACAGCAGCGATACACAACACTGATACGATGCTACATTATCTGCCAATCATTTTCTTAAGCACAATGACAATAAAATGATTCACACAGGGGTGTTATTTTGTAGCATGAGTGTAAATAAAGTACCAGTGTGCATAAAAAGCATCAAAACAGAACTTGTTAACAAGTCCCAGAAGGTCCGGGCTAAACCCTGAATGTCTTTAAATCCTACATCCGCCCCTGCGTACACCTGACCTGTGCTGGGCTGTTGCAACTAGATTTGCCTCTTGGCAAAGACAACTAAAGACAGCAAACATTAAAAGATGGAAAACTGGTGATTCATTTAAAACATATACTGATAAATATTCATTTTGTTGTTTATTAACTGGCCCCTGGTCGTGTGTCATTTTGCAGAAGTGGCCCCCAACTTATATTTTTATACATTCCTGTGTATCACTTTTATTTTAAACAGTGACATTGTGCATATTTTTGAAAAGTACAGTGTAGTATTTCATTTTATTTTTTTAATTCCACATTTATATTTACATTTGTAATTTCTGGTAATATACAGGATTCTGATCATGATTGACAAAAAAAGTCATCCAAGTAATTATTTAGAATTTTACATGAATTAATTATATCTAAATAACTCATCACTCCAACTCTTTGAAACATGGATCGACCTCAGTTTTTTTGTGCTGCTTTCAAACACCTTTCACAAGGATTTAAAAACGTTAAACCAGACCAAATCAATTTGATTTCTTGAGGAAACATGAGGAAAAGGGCAGTGAGGAAGGAAAAAAAAATACCTGAAATGTTGCTTTTA
>NW_024629362.1:0-3470 GCF_008729295.1 Plectropomus leopardus
GTGTGTGTGTGTGTGTGTGTGTGTTGTGTTGTGTTGTGTTGTGTTGTGTTGTGTTGTGTTGTGTTGTGTGCTGTTTGTCATGTGGACGCAGAGCTGCAACAAGCTTGACTGGATATGTGTGAGTGGACTGTAAACGATTCTTTAACTATTTTGAAACTTTTTATAATACTTTAATGCATTTAAATGAACACATCTTAAATTGCCTTTGTGAGTGAAATGTGCAATAAAAACAAACTTGCCTTTCTTTGTTTATCAAACCATAACATATTGCTTTTTTCAACAACAGAGCCAGAACATGTTCATTATATGCCTATTTCACACTCTACGACTCTATGATTTTCTGTTCGGCAACGATACTTAGACAAAAGCCTCCCGTCAGAGGCATGCTGGCGTTGGCTCGGCACTGGCAAAGCAGCACTCGAGTGCTGTGTGAATTGTTCAGAGAGGAGACAAGAGGCTTGCAGATGCATCACAGATGCTCCCCAGATATCTAGCAGGCTAAATATCTGGACCTGACGGTCAGTGAGCTACAGCCAATAAGAGCGCAAGACAAGGGTTGAAGAGAGAGAGTGGTGTGTTGTTTTTCAAGGTGTTTGTATGTGTGTGTGTGTGTGTGTGTGTGTTTGAGAGGGAGAGAAAGAAAGATACCAAGAAAGGTGCAGAAGAGGTAGAAGGTGGACTATTGTACGCAATGTTTCTTAAAGTTAATAGCCTAATAATTAACTCTGAATTCTGTTTTATGACGTACAATTTTGCGAAATTTTTCTTGCCATCACCTGCTTGACCCCGTGCTTCGGTCAACACGTGCATCAGAGTATAATACATTCATCGAGGCCGAGGTTTCCTCCAGCTGAAAGATCATGTAGCGTGTGACCCCCTGTTACTTTTCTCACCCTGAACTCGTCAAATATCCGCTCTGTCAGTGTTTTTGGCGTACGAGCATGACTCCAAGGCCATCTTCTGCGTCCAATCAGAATGCGGCTCGACAGCGTCAGATGAGAATGTGCTAAACAGAACCAGTGGCGTTGCCTCTTTTACCTCACAGCTTTTAAAGACATTTTTATTAAACGTGCTCTCATCGCCCCTATTTACAGCAGGCGCAGCAGGTAGATAATTTCAGCTTACTTTTATGCTACCTGCCCAGAGCCAAACTGGGGACAGACGAAGTTAGAGACTGCATAACGAAGAAAGTATAAGAGCTGTTGGAGACCAAAATAGAGCTAAAAGGAGATCAGAGAGTGTTAATAACATTTCCTGCTGGATTTGTCAGCTGTTTGCAAACAATGATGTCGGAGCTTTTTGTCTTGTTGCTTGCTTTTTGGGGGTTTTCCATGTGCTAAAGTGCTGTAAAGATCATTGCTGCAGCTTTAATACTCTGATCCAAATACTTGATTTATCATAAGGATGATAATTATATAATTTAATTGCATAACAATCGGTACTGTAGCTGCAGCTTCATGTCTAACTCCCAGACTCATGCAGCTGAATTTACACATTTGTATAACCTTTGCTGATCCTCAGAAGGTTGACTGAACAGTGTGCTCTGCAGCAGCAGCATTAAAGCTAATCCAGTTTATCCCCGTCGTCTGTCACTGTTGGTATTTTGCTGCGTCCCCTGCTACAGTCCTACCTCATTACCTACTCTCGGTGCGTGGCATTTCACAGCCATCAGTAATTTGGACAGGCTGTGTATACTGTGTGTGGTCTGCATGTGCTGTGACATTAAAAAAAAGGTCAAGAGACTCTTTCTATTTGAATTGCCAAAAAAGATGTTTAAAAGGTTGCAAATGGATTCTTTAAGTGTGGATGTGGCGGCCTGAATGACATAAATGTCTGAATACAAACAGCCACACAGGCACAAAAGAACAGTATGTGTGCACCTAAACACATACAAAGAAGCTACAGTATGCACACACACACATGCGCACACACACACGCGCACACACACACACACACAAACCTGGGGAAGATTAGAAGCAGACGCAGCACGGTTGGATGGTGGTGTGTCCTGACTGTGAGCACTTTAATGGTCCCAGTTTCCTTTTGATCCACTAAACATTTCTCTCTGCTTATTTCTGACATTTTGATTCAGACATTATTTGTATGGCTGCAGGTTTCTGAGAGCAAACCCGAAGAATGTTGTCGCATTCGACATTCACACGCTGCTGCGGGACATTTGATTTTGTCGTCCCCTCAAATACGAGAGAAGGTTCAAATCTGCAGAGCACATTTAAGTTTAGACACCCATAATTAAAATATAGAAGACAAGAAAGCAGCTTTGTACATATGGCATACCAGCATCACATAAAAAAGTTATATAAGTAAATACCACTGAAAGGCTGTTTGTCCAATGTATAAATATCTGTTTTAGAGAAAGCACTACATAACTGATTTACTTGCACCGTGTGAATTTTTGCATTAATCATTTGCAAATTCAGTTACTGCTAACTTTACAAAATATTTAATATTTCATTGTTTTCAGATTTTCCTTAACTGTATATAACCAAAGTACACTATTAAAGTAAAAACCCTGGAACTGCTTGTACTATCACTTTTTACATGGCCGTCCACTCACTGAACTTTGTGAGAATCTTTTTTTTTTTTTTTTTTTTTTAAGGTGAGAGACTGCTTGGACTGTTAACCCTTTAACACCTGGATCGACATCATGTGTTGCATTCAGGCGCCTTTCACAAGCATTTCGACCTCCGAAACCAAAGAAGAAATGGTTTGATTTCTTTCAAAAACGTGGGGAGAAAACATAACTTAGTAGGAACTGTCCCACAAATACATTTCATTTTTTTGCACTTTCTTGGGGTCTGTCTTTTCCCTATTTTTGCTTTACTTATTTTCAGGTAATTTTCTTGTGACATTTTACTAATTTCTTGCTAAATTTTGGGCCATTTCATGTTTAGTCGCTCTTCGCCCCTTTTCAGTGTTTAAAGAAAGAAATGAAGCCAATTTGCACAGGTTTAAAGGGTTAATTAACCCAGTTGCCATTTAGATCCCCCAAAACATCACAGTTTTAATGATTTTTTTTCTGTTTTTTTTCTCGACCTAGCCAGGTGATGAGATCGGGGTGTCAGGTAGCAGGTGGATGCAATTAAATACAATTAACTGCATGTTAGGAGAGAAACGACTCGAGTGTCAGTGTGAAGAACGATGAACCGCAGCCCCGGGCTCAACAAACTGGGTCAAAGTGTGATCTTTAGTGACACGTGTCAAACACTTAATTACACTGACTAAACAGTGCTGCCCGATGCTGTCAATCATCAGCAGCTGCTCCCTTTCTCTCACAAGAGTCTAATCAGAGCTGGCAGGCTGGGACATTTTTTGTGACAGGTGACACGAGAGGTGACTCATTCTCATGCACAAAAGTATAATGAAGGAGACATCTCTGAAATGCAGGCACACTATTAACCCTTTAAACCTGAGAAAAGTGGTCTTTCAAAAATGTGGGAGGAAGGATTTGA
>NW_024629363.1:0-1642 GCF_008729295.1 Plectropomus leopardus
TCATTATGTCTCTTTGTTGTCACTGTGTGTCTCTGTGTCATGATTTTGTGTCTCCTTGTCTCCTTTTTGTAGTTGTTTGGGTGTCTTTGAGGTAATTTTGTGTCTTTTTTGTCTTGCTTCGTAGTTACTTTGTGTCCCTTTGTGGTCATTTTGTGTGTAGTTTTAGTTTTGCGGTCACTGAGGTCATTTTGTGTCTCTTATTTTTTTTGTCTTGTTGGTTGTTTGTCGTGTTTTGGGAGTCTTTGAGGTCATTGTGTGACTCATTGAGGAGTCTTTTGGTTGCCTTGCGCTGCTTTGTAGTTCTTTTGCATCTCTGCATGGTCTTTTTTTTGTCTTTTTCGGGTCAGCACGTGCTAATTCGAGTGATATTTTGCAGGTGAAGGCCTGACGGGGCGTAATCCATCCGTGTCCACCGCCGTCTGAAACTGCAAGAAAACACAACTTCAGCCAATCCGGTGATGGAGGACGGAGGTCAGTGAACCCGAACGAAATATTTCAGTTTGTTGTCCTCCAGCAATCAGTTTAATGTTGCAAACCGCTGGCGACACACACTGCAGCTTACCAATAACTAGTGTGTGTGTGTGTGTGTGTGTGTGTGTGTGTGTGTGTGTGTGTTCTGCTTGTTGGCACCCAACATAGAGAAGAACTTTGCTGCTTTGGCCGGCGGCTCTGAGCTTCTAGTGAGTGAACAGTCCAGGTGGACCCGCTCGTCCCGTCCCGGCTGTGCCCACCACCGGGATGGACACACACACACACACACACACACACACACACACACACACACACACACAGTGCCATCTTTGGGGGTGGATATAAATATCTGGGAGGGGACGAAGCCTTCTGTGCGTGTGTGCTGCTGCGAAAGCTCGGAGCAACTTTCAGGTCAGAATGATGATTTTATATAAATAATATATAAGAAATAAGCAGAAAAATGGTTACAATTACACAAGAAAATGACCCCCAAAAGTGCTAAAAAAAACCCCCAAACAAACAAAAAATTCTATGTTTTTTAAGATTTTTATTTCCCCCTTTCAATTATAATAATAACCGGAAAATATGCACAAAAAATTAAAACTAAACTAAAACAAACATTAAAAATACCGTAAAAATATGTATCTATTTTTTATTTTTGATCACATTTTCTTCTGTAACATAATGTTAAATATAAAATTATTGCTACTATAAAATATCTTTTGGACATTTTCCCCTGTTGTTTTGAGTAATTTTCTAATAATCTTTTCTTCTTTTTAAAAACTAATTTTAAGGTAATTTTTCTTGTCACATTTTTCTGGGTTTTTTTGGGGGTTTTTTGCAATTTTTGGGCATTTCTCACCATGCTGGTCATTGCCTTTCCCCCATGTTTTCAAATGCAGTCAGATTAATTTGCTCAGGTTTCAAGAATAAAACCAGCCCATGTTCTGGCAGTTTTATCTGCATTTTTATGCAGTTTTATATTCTTCACATTAATATTTTTTTTGCCACCAGAGGGCAGTAAAATCTTACAGATTATTTCCAGAAGTTTATTTTTCTTGCAAAATCTGTTTTACATGATTTTGTGTTGCATATCTTGTGTTTTGCTTAACACAAGATATGCAATTTTTCTTTTTAAGGTCAAAGGTCACCTTCCTGCAGGACTAAGCTT
>NW_024629364.1:0-1593 GCF_008729295.1 Plectropomus leopardus
ATAAAGAGGCGAGCCGCTGCAGAGCGGCGAGCGTAGCGAGACGTTAATCTGCTGCAGCGCTCCTCCTCCTCCTCCTCCTCTTTCTTCTTCTTCTGTTGGTTTCAGAGTCACAGCTGAGACGCGGGTCAGAGGTCAGGTGTTTCGTGGCGAGGAGCCTGCAGAGCATTAAGTGTGTTTAAGGCTCGCGCTGCTTCTGTATTAAAGCTGCTTCGATCCGGATTCTGTTAACTTTTGTGATCCTGATTTCTGATCTGTGAAAGATTAGATAAGAAAGATTTAAAGTCAAACGTCTCAGCTGGAATCGTCGGCTGACGCACCTGAAAGGTCCATTGAGTCTGTTTTGTTTGTGGAGCTTTCAGGTAGCTCATGGTCTTCCTCAGCATTTTCAGAAAGCATCTGAACATCCTAAAATCCTACAGATGTCCTAAAATCCTGCAGATGTCCTAAAATCCTGCAGATGTCCTAAAATCCTGCAGATGTCCTAAAATCCTACAGATGTCCTAAAATCCTGAAAACCTCCTCGTTATCTTTCACAGATCAGAAATCAGGATTTAAAGTCAAACATCTTGACTCCAGAAGTCAGTTAGTCGATGTTCCTCAACGTCCATTCAGTGTTTTCTGTATGAGGCTGCTTTGACTGACCCTTGGCCCCTGGTTCCCTGTCATCTCGTGGCCCCTGGTTCCCTGTCATCTCGTGGCCCCTGGTTCCCTGTCATCTCGTGGCCCCTGGCTCCCTGTCGTCTCGTGGCCCCTGGGTAAAAGCAGGCTGATCCAGGATAGTTTAACACATTGCAGCTCTTTGGTCCAGAGGAACTTCGTCTCCCAGAAGGCCGAGCGCTGATGTGATCAGAGAGGCGAGGTCGTGCCAGCTGATCCGCCCGTCACATTAACCCTCGCGGCGCTGATTCAATTATTCACATCAGAGTAGCACGAGCACATCACAGATCACGCGGGGTTCACAGCTTCATATGTGACCTCGGTCACGTGTTGCTGTGGTATTATGGGATGTTTAAAACCGCAGAGAGTCCATAAAGAGAGCGAGCGGCCTGCTGACATGGCGAAGCTGCTGGTTGGTCTGACACCTCGTGGACACTAAAAGGACAAAAACAATTCCCAGTGCAATTTAGGAGATTTTTAGGATGTTTCCACAATTTTAGGACGTTTCTGGAATTCAGACGACATGCTCAGCTGTGTGCAGTGTGGACGTTGTGGGGGCGGCGGCGGCGGCGGCAGGTTGATGCCTCAGGCCAAGTCATTTTTGGCCTTCTGGGCCTCTGTAGAAAGAGCAGCATGGTCCGTACGGAGCCGGAGGGGACTCCCGGACACGCTACTTTACTGAAGGATGTCACATGACATCACATCACGAGACAAACGGACTCATCGATGTCACAGGAAATGTCTTGATTCAGTTTATGAAGAGCTGCTGTTTGTTGCAAAAGTTTTCAGGCCCCCAAAATGCCGCCGTCATGTGAACAAAAGGCCAAACCTCAGAGACACTGCGATCGTCTCTGCAGAGAGACGTCTATTAAAGACAATAAACGTCAGTTTGAGCTTCGAGTAGATGAAGTCACATATGGATCGGATGTGGGAGTG
>NW_024629365.1:0-3292 GCF_008729295.1 Plectropomus leopardus
GTGTGTGTGTGTGTGTGTGTGTGTGTGTGTGTGAGTGTATGCTGTGTCATTACGTGGTGACAACATGTGAAGCTGTGGCTGTGTGTTTGAATTTCTTTTGCTTACTTGTTTACTGGTCGTCTCTCTGAGCCTCACAGTCTTCATAGAGAGCACACATCTCAAACAAACATCTCAGACATCTTTATGTCTTTGGTTTAGATCAGTGTGGTTACTTAAACTTTTATTTTGTAGTTTTGTGCATCATTTCCATGAGAAATACTTACACTGTACCCGACAAGTTAATAGCTGAGAGTTGGCTCGGGCAGTATCACGGTATATCAGGGTATTAAGGCATTCTGGAGGCATGTTTTTCAATGCTGTCATAAATACAAGCGCTCCTCGTTCTATTAAACTCATTGTATGTAGTGCACAGCACGAACCACCAGAGCTCAGTTGCTGGTCTCTACTGGTTAAACAGGCAGCAGAGCTGACAGACACAGCAAGACCTGATGGTGGAGGGAGAAGTTACAGGACTGCAAACAGCCGTCGACCAGCAGGCAGAGAAAGACTGTGCAGAGTAACAACATGTTTTAACAACTAACTCCATAAATTAATGTTTTATTTTAACTGGTAATTGTTGTAAAAGTGGACTTCCACACTAGATTATTGGCAAGAGTAACCAAGATGGTTTGGCTTTAATTTTGTTTCTTTTAAGTTTGAATGAAATGTGAAAAATTATGAATTGATAACAAACTAAGCCTTGTCAGTCTTTCGTGACTGAGAGAAAAAGGTATTCAAAAAGTTATTCAAGAGGTGTGCAGCTGTATTTCTCTGTTTAATAAGTAAAATAGGTATGAGTATATTACTTCTCTTAACATTTTGCTTTTTTTCTATTCTATCTTCAGCTATGAGGGGGATCTAAAGCTTTTAATAGCTTTCCTGTAGGTAAAGCAGTTAATATTCTTTTACAATAGCTTACACTGACATTGATCTTTTTAAGTGACTAAAATGCGTGTTGTTAATGCCCCCACCCACATCAGTACATTGTTGAGCTTCAGGTCAGTCTCCAGCCTGCTTCTCCAAACTGGAAGCGTGACGACGGACATCTACTGCACATGAAACCCCACTTTAAAAAAATCAGAAAGCCAAAACTATGAAAATAATAAGTTGTATGAAACCAAAAGTTTTAACTTGTTTTCTGATGATTTACACAAAACTATTTTCTAGATTTAGTTTTAAAAATACAAAAAGAAGTCACAGTGATTGATTGAACTGAGAGAGAAAAGGAAATGATCCAGAGAGAGACAGAAAGAGGAAAGAAAAAAAAGGCACATAGCAGAAAACATGTTCAGAGATGTTAAAGCCACATCAGACATCACTGTGTTTACCATGGGCGGGTCTGCACTCAGACTGTGTGTGTGTGTGTGTGTGTGTGTACGGACTATTTCTGTGTCTGTGCATTTGCGTATTGGATTTGTTGAGAGGGACGACAGAGAGGATATTTGTATAGAGGCCTTGAGGTTTCATTTTGATCGTGGCGTGTGTTTGTGCACGTGTTTTGGGCGTTTCCGTTCAGTTTCCACGGTTCAAGTCCATCTGCAGCCTTTCCTGCCTTCAGTCTCTTTGATTATGGGCTGGCGGGGAGGCCAGGTGCAACCATGGCAACCACAGGGTGTGTCCTTTTGATAGCGGGGCACAGGGTGTGGCCCAGGTGACTGCCTGGCAGTGTGTCTGTGGTTGCCATGACAACATTCCCACAGACAGGCTTGAAGCCAGTAAAGGCTTCACAGCACAGAAACTGCTCAGTCTGAACATTGTAATTATTAAAAACACACTAAAGATAAAAAACAACTGTGAAATCAGAAGCCTCAGTACAGATTTCACATCTAAAATTCACATCAGCACTTAGTCTGATGATTTTTGAGTTAAGAGTCCCAAATTTAACAAGATAAAAATAGTGAAACCCACACAGTGATGACTGAGATGAACACGAGAACCTTCTGGAAACGGTTTAAACACAGAGATATTCAACTTATTCTGCTTGGGGGCCAAAATGACAGTCACAGCAGCCCGTACATGTTTCTGAATCTTAAGAAGTTTTTTGTTTTTTTTAGGACATTTCTTGGATTTCAGGACATTTCTCTGATTTTAGGATGTTTCTTAGATTTTAGGACATTTCTCTGACTTTTGGACATTTCTAAGATTTTAGGACATTTGTTGGATTTTAGGACATTAGGGGCTTACGATCTTTGGTGGGGGGCCAGATTTGGCCCGTAGGCCGTAGGATGAGTATCACTGATATAGATCAGCTGCAGCTTCATTCTCGCCTCTCAAGATGAAGATTTGACTAAAAACAGTGACCAGAGGACGAAGTTTTGGCCCAAATATCTGTTATCTGCTGGCTACACCAGAACCCCTGAAATAGTGGCTGTTGCCCTCAGAGACTAAATTTTCTTCAGACTGAAAGCTGATCGATTCAGAGATTTCAAGTTAAGAGGAAGAAGTCCCAAGTCAAGGCTGACAAGATTCGAGTCAGGTAGGTAAGCCATAAGCAAAGTCCAAGATGTACAAGTCACATCCAACAAGTTCCAAGTCTCAAATCAAGACTGGTGAGCCCCAAGTCAAACCCAACAAGTACAAGTCAAGTCAAACAAGTATAGCTATGAAGTATCAGGGTAAGTTTAGGGTTTTGATCTTTAATGAGTTGGAAGCAATCTGTAAAAAAAAAAAAACGACAACAGAGGAAAACCTTCTTTTAGGCTTTAAATAAGCCCAAAAAAACATGGAGGGTGGCAGTTTATTTAAGAGAAAACATGTTTCTGGGGGATTATGTCTTCCCTCGGGGTGTCAGGTGAGTGACAGGAAGCAGAGCGTAACGTAACAGCAGCAGAGATCTGAAAACACTTATCTCAGCACAAAGAGGGCAGGCTCAAACAGACGCCCGTTTACCGTGAAGGATTATCTCACTCTGTGGAAGACGGTTCTCAAATTCAGCAAGTG
Organism: Plectropomus leopardus; assembly: GCF_008729295.1. NCBI lineage: Eukaryota > Metazoa > Chordata > Actinopteri > Perciformes > Serranidae > Plectropomus > Plectropomus leopardus. The sequence goes on from NW_024629365.1 coordinate 2,980, forward strand.
GCTTTTTCCTCTGAAGTAAACAAGCTCTGATATCTGCAGCTTCACTTGTGACTGCGTGATAATATAAGCTGACAGATGATATTGTTGTTGCAGCGTTTATTTCAGTGCTGCTGAAAAGCTGCTGGATGTGACGTGAAGGAGATGTTTGTTGTTCTTACCTTTCTTCACCTTCTTCTGCAGTTTGATTGTGTCTGATGATTTCTTCTTGATGTCTGCTCTGGCTTTCTTGTACTCTGAATAACAAGAACAAGCCGGCGGTGAGGGAGAGCTTGTGTCCGTGCAAGTGTGTGTGTGTGTGTGTGTATGTGTGTGT
>NW_024629366.1:0-3803 GCF_008729295.1 Plectropomus leopardus
GTGTGTAGTGTGTAGTGTGTAGTGTTTGTGTGTGTGTGTAGTGTGTAGTGTGTAGTGTTTGTGTGTGTGTGTAGTGTGTAGTGTTTGTGTGTGTGTGTAGTGTGTGTGCAGCTGCATCTAAAAAAATGTTAAAATATTTTCCATCGGTCATTTTTATTGGTTGCGTGAGATTCTGCCGCCTGGATCACCATCATGATGATTTTAAGGAAAGGAATTTATGAAATTATTTAACAAAAAATAAATAAAAATAATTAAAATGTTACTTATTATTTTGAGATTTTACTCGTGGAAATAATCCACCTGAGCGACCGTCCCCATCGCTCCGTCTCACGGTCCAGAATCGTGGAGGTCCCAGCGAGGCTCTCTGCTCCCTAAAATCCTCTTCTGTGAACTTCTGTCCTTTTTTTACTGAAGCGGGTGTGACGGGACGTCTGAGTCACATCAGTGGTGACAGCTTCTCTGCTGGTTTGAGTGGAGTCCAGAGCTGAGGACGATGCGTTCAGACAGCTTTCAGTTAGCCACGTCTGCGTCCACGCCGGCGCCGTCCGCACAGACGATCGCCAAGCACGAAACTTTCAGGCTGCAGAGGAGACGCTCCGCAGAGCCTCCAGAGTGTCCCTAAGACAAGACAGGCCTGAACCAGGTCTGCATGGGACATTTCTAGGATTTCTAGGATTTTAGGACATTTCTCAGATTTTAGGACATTTTTCCGATTAGAAAATTATGGATATTTTTAAGATTTTAGCACTTTTCTCAGATTTTAGGACATTTCTAGGATTTTAGGAGACTTCCAGGATTTTAAGACATTTCTCAGATTTTGGGACATTTCTCAGATTTTAGGACATTCCTCAGATTTTAGAACACTAAAAGGACATTTCCAGGATTTCAGGACATTTCTAGGATTTAAGGACATTTCTTGGATTTTAGGACATTTTTACGATTTGAGAATATTAAGGATATTTTTAGGATTTTAGCACTTTTCTCAGTTGTTAGAAAAGTTTTTCTGGGATTTTGGGAGACTTCTAGGATTTTAGAACATTTTTAGGATTTTAGGACATTTCTAGGATTTAAGGACATTTCTCAGATTTTAGGACACTTTTAGGATTTTAGGAACTTTGTCATATTTTAGGACATTTCTGGGATTTTAGGATGTTTCTTGGATTTTAGGACGTTAGTGTCTTAGCTGGGACCTCTGTCGGGGGTGTGGTGGATCCTCCTCTGGCTCTGCTTTTGATCAGCAATCCAACAGACAGCATCAGAACAGATCAGCAACACCACACGTGATCCCCCTTCACGCAAACCTCCACCCGTCAATGCATCAAAGAACGGCGTCCATCTATCAGCCTGCCGGTCGTCCTCGCGCTGAAGCTTCTGCTGTGTTTTCAGTTTCAGAGGCTGCAGGTTGGATCTGCGGCTCGTCCGGCGTCGGCCTTCCCCTCAGAGGAGCAGAGCAGCCATTAAACACGGAGGCGTCTCCTGGCTGACCTTATCGCGCAATCCACCTCAGGAACAGGAAATTCATCTTTCCTGACAATCCACTGACTGCACGACTGCATGCATCAAGTCAGCCACTCTGACAGCCGCGTGCAGGGACACGATAAAAAAGGCGACGCCGTATCACCCTGATTTTATGCTTGGACAGCGCACAGGCCGGGGATGGTTTTGTAATATGGATTAGGAGGCGGACTGTCTTCGCCATCACGCTGGGTTTCTTACTCGGGGGCATATTATCCGACTTCTTATCAACAGAAAGCGTTTATTGAGTTCCTCTGTGAGTTTTTCCTGCCATTTCATATCCAAAGGGGAATCTGAGTGAAGAAAATATCTTAAGAAATAAGTATTTTCTGTGCACGTTTACTAAAGCACTCCCTGCATTAGTGGACTCAAAAGATCCCATACACTCGGCCCACATGAATAATGAAGAGCTGCACATGATGCATCCGTTTGAGGAGCGCGAGAAAAAACGAGCCGAGAAGCAGCAGATAGACGTGAGCTACTAATGTGAGACAAACAACACGAGCACGGGCCGCAAACGGACACCGAAACAGCTTCTGGTTAAATTCTCAGCTCTTCATGCAGCTCGAATGCAACGGAAACGAAACTCTGAGACTCTGCGGGTCAGCGAGGAGAGTCACCGAAGAAAAACACACCTGTCACACCTTCCTTCACACACACGGGGCCTCATTCAGCAAACGCTAGTTTCTCTTATATATTTTCTTCATTTTGTGGTCAGAGAAACTATAAGAGGGGGCGACTCCAGACGCACAAACCTAACCACCCAAATCTGCTCTGAGCAGGTGAGCTCAGCGATGAATCCCGCTCGTCATCAGTCACCTGTCAGCACAGGTGACCCCCCAAACACCATATAAGGGCAGCTTTAGTGCCGTGTGCACAACAAGACTGGAGACATGACACCAAAAAAAGGCTCTGAGAAGAAGAAAAACTTCTGCGGTAATAAAACTGACATGTTGTTGAATAAACTTAAAGTAAATGTGTGTTGAAGTACTAACAGTAAAAATACTCAAGTAGAATTCAGAGCTCTGAATAAAAATAAAGTCACAATTAAAAAAAACAAAACGAAAACAAAACAAAAAAAAAAGTAATAATAATCAAGCCAATTGTGGGGTTTTTTTGTAATAAAAAAAAACAGATAGAAAATATTGCTAAAATACAAAAAAATACCAGACTTTTTTTTGGCTTTTTTTGACCCACATTGACCTGATCTGAGAGCAGCGCCTAACACAATGTTTCGATAGAAACATGAAATCTGAGTGAGTTTTGTGTGTGTGTGTGTGTGTGTGTGTGTGTGTGTGTGTGTGCGCACATGCGCGTTAGAAGGAGAAATGAAGCACAGTGAGAAGTGAAACACACACACACCCAATTAACACCCCGGCAAGAGGGTCACCTTAAGGGTGAACAATAATTAGCGGCACTGGGCGGGAAAATTAATTAGGCTTTAACAAATACTTTGCAGACTCACTACACACACACACACACACACACACACACACACACACACACACACACACACACACGTAGACGCCACAATGACTGTGTCAGCTCGTTAAAACTATACGTCAGTGTCGCGTCAGTATAAGTAATAATAAAGTTTATTTTTACAGCACCTATCACTTATTGCAGGCCTAATGTACATAATCATAATAATAATAATAATAATCCTTCAAAGAGAAATTATGGGAATGCCTTTCCATAAAATTAAGTGATTTAAAAGAAGAAAGTGATGCAGAAATCAGGAGTTCAAGTAACTGCAGAGATCCTAATTAACTGCAAATAAAACTTTTTCTTTTCCAGGACATTGAGGCAAGGACATTTAAAGACCATGCTCTCTCTAAAGCGACCACCAATACTCCTTATTGGTTCTTTTCCTTACTTTATAATAGCTTTTTTTTAAATAAATATTATTTAAACAAAAATAATGAAACAGGATTAAAACAGAATATTTAAATATAACTATAACTACTATAAACGTACTATAACTCTAACTTCATTATTTGTGGGGTGATGATGCAACAAAGGGGAGGCATGTCAAATATTGTTTTAAGCACTGGAGAGTGATTTATGTTTTTGTGGGTTTTTTGGTGTTGGGGGGAGGGGCTTACAACTTTGGAAGGCATGTTTTCTTTACAACATTTTGGCTTTTTTTATAATTTTCTTTTTAAAAAATGTGGTGCCCATTATTTTCTTTATTTTGTCGCCTTTTTCTTTCTTTTTTTTGTTAGTTTTTTTTATCCGGGGTTCGACTATCCGGCGGACCCTCCTCTCTAGTACCCCCGAATAGACCT
>NW_024629367.1:0-1283 GCF_008729295.1 Plectropomus leopardus
GACACATTACCAATACTGAGAGGTAGTCTAAAAATGTTGATACAAAGACTAATTTAAAAAACAAAAGCAAACATGTATATTCTTTCAAGCACGCACTGTGTTGCTTCACATCATACCCCCAATCGCCCGCCACGTGAAACTGAAAAAAATACCCCAAAACTCTGGCATGTTTTCCAAAAAAAACTGACAGTAGCCTTCCATCATCTTCTATCATTTCTAAGTATACTGAACCAAAATTTAAATGCAACACTTTTTAAGCTTCCATATTTTTCAGGTTTAAGTTAAAAACTTACTTACATACTTAAAAAAGTATGTCATTCCAAAAAAAAAAAAAATCACAAAATATCATGGTGTAATATGTTGTTTAAAAAAAAAAACATAAAAAAGTCATAGTCAAGTTTGTCAATAATATCATAAGAATATCATAGTATGTCATTCTAAAAACTCAGAAAGACATAAAAATGTCATAGGTATTGAACATCGCTGAAAGAATCATAATGTTTTTCATGCTCAATAGATACATTTCTGTCAAATTTTAGTCACAAAAAAATATGTGTAGTTAGCACTTTTCAATTTTCCATACGTCAATGTCAAGATAATTAAACACCATAATTACTACACGGATGTGCTTTGGGATGGTCACAGGAAAAGGCTAAATGTGAAGTTATATCAACACAATGCTTCAGATGTCCTAAGTCGCCATCGGCATATTGATGACAAGAATGTCCACCAGAGCTGTTGCCCGTCAACTGAATGTTCATTTCACCACCATAAACCATCTCCGGCAGTATCATTTGTGTTAATTTGGCAGTACATCCAACCACCCTCATGCTCGCTGACCATGTGTAGCTCATCTGTGTCCTCACCAAGGTCAGGACTTGACACAGTTTGTCCGACTTGTACGGTTGTGAGGCTTTTTGAAAGTGATGCCAAATTCACAGAAACGGCACTGCAGCTAATGGCAGTGAAATAAACATCTGATTAATGGGCAACAGCTATGGTGGATATTCCTACAGTCAGCAGGCCAACAGCAGGCCCTCCTCAAAACTTTCAACATCTGGGGCATCATGTTGTTTGACCAAGCTGCACATTTTAGACTGATTTTTTATTGTGACCATCTCAAAATACGCCTGTGTAGTAATGATGCTTTTTAATCATCATCTTGATATGCCACACCTGTCTGAAGAAAGGATTATCTTGGAAAATTGAGAAGTGCTCACAAACATGGATTCTAACAAATTTGTGTCCAAAATTTGAGAGAAATGTATCTATTGGGTGCATAT
>NW_024629368.1:0-1369 GCF_008729295.1 Plectropomus leopardus
AGACAGACAGACAGACGGAGACAGATAGACAGATGTCATTGTCAGATGATGTCATTGATGACTGATGATGTCACTGATGATGTCATTGATGACTGATGATGTCACTGATGATGTCATATCTTTGAGTTTCTTAAAATGCTTCATGTCCCTAAAATCTGTGAAACCTGAGCTGAAAATGTTCAGTCAGTATTTTGGGACATTTTTAGGATTAAGAGCATTTTTAGGATTTTAGAACGTTTTCGATTTCGATTTTCGATTTCGGGACATTTTAGGATTAGGATTTCCAAAATATTTTTTGGATTTTAGGATATTTTTTGGATTTTAGGTGATTGTGGGGTTTTAGGACGTTTCTAGGATTTTAGTACATTTTGGAATTTTAGTACATTTTTAGGATTTAAGGAGGTTTCTAGGATTTTAGACCATTTTCAGGATTTTAGACCATTTTCAGGATTTTAGACCATTTTTAGGATTTTAGGAAATGTTTAGGACATTTCCTGGATTTCAGGACATTTTTATGACATTTTCGGATTCTAGGATGTTTGTAGGATTTCAAAACATTTCTCTTACTTTTGTACATCTCAGATCTGAGGACATTTTGGGATTTTAGGATGATGTTTGCTGTTTCAGTCAGCCGTTCGTGCCTTTTCAGAGAGACTTTCAAAGAGACTGAGTTTGACCTTCAGCTCCGTCTGTTTGTTAGAGGAGGAAAATGTTTCCTCACAGCTGACTGTATTTCAGCTCTGATGGATGGTGTGTGTGTGTGTGTGTGTGTGTGTGTGTGTGTGTGTGTGTGTGTACCTGTTACAGTGGCTGTGCGGGTGCAGTTGTACAGGATGGCCAGCTCTCCGAACACTTTCCCCGGGCCGATGGTGCACAGTTTCTTTCCTTGTTTCGTCACCTCCACCATCCCCTCTGCGAACACCACACACACACACACACACACACACACACACACACACACAGATGAGTGTGTTTCACACCACTTCAGAAGGTAATTTTCTTTTTTTTTAACGAATAAAATGTCAGAATCAGAAATACTGAATTGATCCCGGGGGAAATGTCTTCTCTAAATGCAGCGACTGAGTGTAGGGACGACCTCGTCTCCTAAAAATAATGTTTGCATGTTGTTAAACTGCTTTCTTAATTACTTTATGTTGCTTTCTTAACCCCTTAGCGCCTGCTTTAATATCACACACACTCGTATTCCTCTGCACACAAAATGTGCCTTTCAAAATCAAGGTTTCAAAAATTTTTTACATTATTATTATTTTCTACTTTCATTAGAATCGTTGTTTTATCCAACATCAGTCCTGATCATAAAAATCAAATATTCATTAATTTTCAGAAATTTTAAGACTATGAATGACCT
>NW_024629369.1:0-2247 GCF_008729295.1 Plectropomus leopardus
AAAAGCAGGGTTTTTTTCGTGTGTGTGGTGTATTTATTTATTGTATTTTTTTCCTGTAAAATAATCTTGAATATAACATTGTTATATTTCTTTGTATAGTTTACTAGACATTTTCATTTTTTTTTTCTTTTGATAATTTTTTAAATAATCCTCTCCTCTTTTTTGAAAAAAACTAATTTTTAGGTCATTTTTTTCATCACCTTTGACTAATTTCTTGCCGAGTTGGTCATCAACTTTTTTCTTCTACATTTTAGAGAGAAATCAAACCAATTTTCTCAGTTTTCGAAGGGTCAGCTAGTTCTTGAAAAGCGTCTGAAGGAGCATTAAAGTATAATTTGCGTCTGTCTGCACGTTTTTTGTGTTTGACTGTAGAAAACTGGTGACCTGTACGCCGTCAAAGTCTTCAACAACTTGAGCTTTTTGAGGCCGCTGGACGTCCAGATGAGAGAGTTTGAAGTTCTGAAAAAACTCAACCACAAGAACATCGTCAAACTCTTCGCTGTGGAGGAAGAGGTCAGTGACCGCGGCCGTCTTTGCAGTTACCACGGTGACAGCTTTAATTTTAGTCTCTTTTGCTGTAATGAAAGGTCAGTTAATATTTTTATGTCTCTTTTTAGTTTGAGTAAACATAACAGTGTTTTTCGGGACTTCTGCAGTGTTTTCTGACGGTTTTTAGAGGTATCAGGTCAAATGACATCATGCAGTTATTTACGTATCTATGACAACAGCGTGCATCTTTTGCGTTGAGCTTAGTGGTTTTTTGTAAACGCGTCAACATGTTTCTAACCTGCTTTTCTCCTTTAATCAGTCCAACACCCGACACAAGGTCCTGGTGATGGAGTACTGTCCCTGTGGAAGTCTCTACACAGTCTTAGAGGAGTCGTCCAACGCGTACGGACTTCCTGAAGACGAGTTCCTCATAGTGCTGCACGATGTGGGTCAGTGGGACACTCTGATCACCCGAAAATTCACAAGCTCCTTTTCAGTGTTTTTCAGACTTTTCTGTGTTTGTGAACTTAAAGTCTTCATGTGGAAACAATGCAGACGGTGCAAAGAAGATGTGTTTTACTGAGTTTAAACATTTTTTATGCATTCCCTAAAATCATTGAAATATAGTTTACCTGATTCATTATCGGGTTAATGCTAAAAAAGTCACTTCTCTAACTAATGAAGCTCACTTTGCGTGGACAGAGACCAACGTTGAGCAAAAAAAGTGATGCAAAATGTGAACTGTCGGCCACTTTTCTGCGCTCATGAAGCCAAAAGGAGAAAGTCGTGAACCAAAATGTTCACAAACTTTCAAAGTTGTTCTGACTTGAAATTAATTTTTGCAGCCCAGAACAAATTTTTCCAATTATTCAGATACCAGGGAGAAGTTTACATTTGTTGGTTAAGTTTGGGGATTCGTTCATTCATTCAAACCTTTATTTAAGATTCGGGAAATCATTAGAGGGAGACCCTCATTTTCAGTGATGCAGAGCGTGAATAAAGACATTAGAAACAATCAAGCAAACAAATAACTGTTAAAATATACATAAAACAAACAATAATAGGATTGTAAATAGCTAAAAAAAAAATTTAAAAAAACAGGATAGACACGATTTAAAAGTATAATTAAAAACATTTACAATTAAAATAAGAATAAGATCATGATTTGAGTTCAAATGAAAGCTGACTTCTTCCATGTGCAAAATTAGTTCAGACAGAAGTTAAGTTGCATCAAATAATGCTGCTAACTTTGATAAATTCTATTTTCACTTATTCATTTCTTCTACTTTGACCTTATTTCAAGTTTAGCTGTTGTCAGAGAAACATTTAGGACTTTTAAGATATCTTGAAATATGTATCTGTGGCGTTTCGATGACTGAGGTGTTCCCTGATCGGCCGTTGTGTCTTCAGTGGCAGGTATGAACCACCTGAGAGAGTACGGCATCGTCCACCGGGACATCAAACCGGGAAACATCATGCGAGTGATCGGAGAGGACGGACGCTCCGTCTACAAACTGACAGACTTCGGAGCCGCCAGAGAGCTGGAGGACGACGAGCAGTTTGTGTCTCTGTACGGCACCGAGGAATACCTGGTGAGGACAAACACACACACACACACACACACACACACACACACACACACACACACACACACACACACACTCACACACACACACACACACACACACCTGAAGTCAGCGGTGTTGATAATTGTGTGTGTGTGTTGATGCATGTGTCCTAAATGTAGTCCAGATTGTG
>NW_024629371.1:0-4494 GCF_008729295.1 Plectropomus leopardus
AAAAAAACAATCAAAATAAAAGCATATTTAAAAGTCATAAATAGGAGCATAAAAGCAAGAAGATCATCCAGCGAGAAGTCAGTTAGAGGTCATATGTTTTGCTAGAAAGGGACGTTTTGAGTCCTTTTTTAAAAGTCTCGACACTGTGGTGCCCTCAGATGGTCCACAGACGAGTGGCAGCAGAGCAAAAGGCCTGATCCACCACGGTGTGTAGCTTAGTCCCGGGGGGACGGAGATGGTTGGAGTGTGTGGAGCGGAGGGACCGTGACGTGGTTTGTGGGGTGACAAGATCTTTCAGGTAAGGGGGGGGCATTGCCGTGGATGCACTGGTACGTGAGGAGGGAGACCTTCAATTCAATTCTGACAGAGGTGGGAAGCCAGTGAAGTGAGTGGAGGATGGGTGTGATGTGCTCATATTTCCACACTCTAATCAGGATCCTCGCAGCGCTGTTTTGTAGGAGGCTCTTGCTGGGGATCCTGATGAGAAGTGTGTTACAGTAATCCAGTCTGGAGGAGACAAAGGCATGGACAAGCTTCTCAGCATCAGAAAGGGTGAATGTTGGATGAAGTTTGGCAATATTTTTGAGGTGGTAGAAGGAGTTTTTGCAGACCTGTTTAACATGACCCTCAAAGGTAGGCTGAGGGTCAGATCTCACACCAAGGTTGGTGACTGAGGAGGAGAGGGGAATGTCCTGACCAGAGAATGATATGACTGGATCTGATGAGGGGTACCAACTAAAATGGCTTCAGTTTTGGAGCTGTTAAGTTGCAGAAAGTTGTGCTTCATCCATGCCTTTATCACCTCCAGACAGGTAATGATTGTGGACAGAGATGGTGATGATGATGAAGTTGGTGGTGAAGCTGCAGGGGGATGTGTGTCCCATTTCATGTATAATGTGTGTCATCAGCGAAGCAGTGGAATGAGATTCCATATTGACTGATGACATGGCTGACGGGGAGCATGCAGAGCGTGAAGAGGGTGGGGCCGAGGACCGACCCTTGAGGGACCCCCAGGTGACAGTGTGTGTCCGGGACCTTGCACCTCCCATTGAGACATATTCTGTTCTGTTAGTGAGGTATGAGTGAAACCATTGGAGAGTGGTGTCAGTGAGTCAGATGGTTTGATGTAGCAGGTTGAGTAGTATGCCATGGGGGTGAGCCATCAGCAGGTCATTTGTGATCCTAACCAGAGCTGTGTCTGTGTTGTGGGCAGAGTGGAAACCAGACTGGAATTTAAAAAAATGTTGTTGGATCATGGTGTCTGGGTTGATGTTTTTCAAATTTGGAAAGCAGATTTGGCGCTTTGGCTTGATGTGGGGGGATGGGAATGGCAGCTCCATGGAGATGGCCTTGTGGTCAGACACACCAAGGTCGTACACAAGCAGATTGCTGAGGGGGGCAGAGTCAATTATGACCAGATCCAGAGTGTGGCCCCTAGTGTGCGTGTGGGCACATCAACATGTTGTCTGAGATTAAAACAGTCTAACAGTTAAATGAATCCAGCTGCTAAATGGCAAGAAGGTGTATTGACATGGATGTTCATATCTCCAAGTATTATTATTTTGGTAGATGTAATTTGGGTTTAATCTGGGTGGTTGGTAGATAAGAAGCATCATCATGGGGAAAGGGGACTTGCATTTAAAAGCCAGGCATTAAAAAGATGACAGTTCAGGCAGTGGCAGGGGAGACAAATTCAAGTCACTGTGGTAGATGACAGACAGACCACCACCATGGCCTGTGCTGCGGACTCTCTGGAGATAATAGCCAGAATTACAGGTCTTATTTAGAACGGAGAAAACATCTGGTTGATGCCAGGTTTCTGTGAGGCACATTAGGGCCAAAGACTTGTCTAGGATACGGTCATGTATGAGACAGGATTTGTTTGTAAAATAGTCTGCATTCAACAATTCAATTTTGATATTGGAGGAAGCAGACATAAATAAACTCCACTTTTCGCCCCCCCCCCCCCCCCTCGGTGTGTAGCGGAGATGCTCTGTTTCCATGACTACAAGTACGAAGGGCGACAGCGTTCTGGTGACGTCACAGAGATGCGACGGTGCGCGCGGCTGGGCTGACCCGGATGCAGTGAACAAACCGGGAATAAACAAACTTTCGTAGAGAGCTACCGTGAATGTAGCGGGCTCGAAGAAGGAGCCCAAGTCGTTTGATGACTGAGATGCACATTGGAGCGGCACAATTGTTGAATTTCATCAGTCGGGTCCGAGAATAGCTCAACATCATGCCCGTGGAGAGTGTACGCGTGCTGTTTGCCGGCAGTCGAGGACGTGGTGCAACTACCTGGCGCAAAAAGTTCATCAGCAACATGTCAGGAGGAGTCGGAGCCAGGAGGAGTAGGTCGTGATGAACACCGAAGGAACTGGGAGTGCGAGGAGTCCGGGCGAAGCAGGCGGGACTGTGGCCGTCTCGTTAGCAGCTAAGCTACCAGCTAGCGCTCGCTAGCAGCCGTTACATTGACTGAGGGGCTACTGGCTAGCAACTAGCTGTGTTTCCCAGGGCCAGGCGGTGAGGCCAAACTGCACCAGGAACAACAGACAGGCTGTCCAGGTGTATACCTCACATTGACAGCAATGGACAGAGACGGGTTCCTCGAGTAGTGGTGCACTGACAGCAGGAGGTTAGCCTGCTAATCGCCGGAGTTGGAGGGAAATGGCAGCAGGTAGGTAGAGCCACCAAGGTCGGTAGAATCCGTATTATTGTCCAGATAGTGGTACACTCTTGAAAAACAGTTTGTTGTAATAGTAACAAAAGCAAAAAAATACATTTTACTTAAATACTAAAGTAAACTGTTGTAACACGGAACACACAACGCCAGCGTCCTCTCGTCCCGTAAATATACTGTTTATTCTATGTCTGCTCCTTCGATAAAAGTCCCCCCCAGTGGTTTGATGATGGACTGTGAGTGTGAAGCAACAGGACATACACATCGTTGCCAATAAAGCTTGTTAAATTGAAATCAGACTTATATTTGGAAAGGAGAGATAAGGAGTGAGGTGATGCATATTTATAGTGCAGTGCTATCTTTTAGTAATCTTAAAATCACAAATAAGTGTAGTGAATTATTTCCATCTTTACTTTACAGACATTACAAGCAGCACTGTTGTTGTCTTTCTTTGTGAAATGAAGCCACACTTCAGATTGTTTCTTCCTCCTCACCAAGTTTCCAGCAGCATAGCACATGAGTTTGACTTCAGTGTTTTGCAGTGTGCAACTGTGCAACTGAAAAACATGCTGGCATAGATAAAAGAAATTGATCAGCTCTGAGGCATACCATTCTGATAGATCAGAAAATTTGGAACCGTTGGGTTTGTTAAGTGCACTGCTCAACTGCAGTAGATTGTGTCAGGAGCTCCACAGCAACCAAAAGGATTGCAGATATACCTTTTAATGAAATATACGTGCTTCGGCAAATAAATGCGTTATGAAAATATTAGTTCTGCCTTAGATAATATTACAACTTCAGTTACTTGTTGTTTTTATTATTAGTAAATAGCAATATAAAGCCATCAGATTTTAGGGCCATCTGATGTTGGGGGGGGCTGTGACACCCCTGGACACCCTCATAGTCCTGGCCCTGCCTATTGTGTACCCGAGAGTATGAATGTGTGTGTGTTCATGTATGCGTGTGTGTGTGTGTGTGTGTGTGTGTGTGTGTGTGTGTGTGAGGGATGAATGGAGGAGGAGAGAGAAGAGAGCGGCTAAGAGAAGGGGAGGATATGGGAGGGACAGGAGGAGGCATCTGTTCAAAATCACTCAGATGGAAGAGAGGTGAGAAGTGAAATATTCACAAAAATAATAATTAAATGAATGAAAAGTGATGCTACATCGGACTGGAAAACATTTCAATTCTATCGTTTAAGTGGGATATCTCCTTAAAACTACACCATATAATATGCCCCCCGAATAAACGTGCATTGTAGTCCACAGTATATTCCAGTTGCTATACAGAGGTCGCAGGTGACGCTATATGGTTTCCACAAACTGACATTAATCACAACGAGCACTGATTTACTGTACGCCTTTTTCTTTGAAAGACTCAGTCTTTATACTGAATGTACAAAATTGTATTAGGATAAGAATGAAAAAAGGCTGAAAGCACTCAGGTTGATTACCTTCCACGTGAAGGTTTGACCAAAGCATAAACAGTATGTGCTGGTGACCCGAATGAAATAATCTTTCATCAGGGTCACCTTAGAAGCACTCCGGCTCCTTTTGTGTTCCCTCAGAGTCTCTTCTGCACAACAATCGATAATCAAGTAACAAATATGATGAGCTTCAAAAGTGCTTCTGATATATATAATATTAAGAGTGTCACAACTGAAACAGATGTTTTTAAGGAGTTCTTCAGGACCATTTTGGTTGTCTGACAAGTTGAAATATTTTAGCTAAATAAATATTTAATGGTTTAAAACCAACATGCAGTCAGTGCAGCCGTGCAGAGTCGAGTTGCTCGAGTCAAAGACAATCAGGCTCTCT
>NW_024629372.1:0-1310 GCF_008729295.1 Plectropomus leopardus
CACACACACACACACACACACACACACACACACACACAGACAGCGTTACATTATGTTTCAAAACAACAGTGGTGCTGCTGCAGGAAGAATATCACTGTAACGCTGATGATAAGCATGTTATACTACATGTACACACGAGTCCTTTTTACTCTGATTTTCTAATTTACTCTAAAAAGCATGGATTTAGTACTTTTATTTAAGTATGTAGGAGAAGGATGTGAATGCTTCAGCTGCCACTTTATATATTCAGGATTGCAAAGATGGAATTACAATGTGAAATAAATAGATAAAACATGCATTTTTAAAACAAGGTTTGGTTGGCTGCTCATCGCAAATCTCGTCTCATTATTTTAGAATACCATCAGAAATTTTTAGAATACTTAACTTTCTATTTTTCAGGTACTGGAAAACACATAACATATAAAACACAAAAATGCAAACTATAAAACATATGTAAAAGTGAACCCCGAGCCCTCCTCTCCTGCACACCTAAAAACAGAGAAACAAAAAAAAACAAAAAAATTCAAAAAAAGAAAAAAAAAAAACATAGGGACAGCAGGTAATAAAAATGTTTTTAAATTTAAATAAATATATGTTTTAAATGTGTTTAAATACTGTTGAATTGTATGCATATACATCTTTTAATATATATGAAAAACTATGTAACAAAAATTATAAATATTTTATTTCATCATTATTTAAATTTTTTGCACGTTTTTTCCAGATTGTTTGTTTTTGGGGTTTTTTTAACTTTTTTTCTTTGCTTCATCTTTAGGGTTATTTTATTGTAACTTCTGGTGAATTTGTTTTTCTTGTTAAATTGCTCATAGCCTTTTTGTATGTTTTTGAAAGAAATCAAGCTGATGTGCTCAGGCTTCAAAGGGTTAAAGGATGGTTCCTGGTATTGGAGAGTAAAGAAAAAAGTGGACTTGAATGAACCTTAAAGCTCGGCCCTCTGAAGCTGCTTTAAATATCTAAACGTGACGTTACTTCATGTGCGTTTTTAGCAGCAAAACAAACCAAGAAATGTAAACTTGATAACTTCTCGTCACGTTGTTTGAGTGTTTTGAGCGGTGACGTCCACAGACGACGTAAAGTCAACACACTGCACAGTTAAACAAACTGTAAACGTCTATATATGTCTGACATTCAACCAGGGAAACCCCGAGCAGACGTTAATTACAGCCTGAGTCAGCTGCAATACATACTGCACTGTGTGTGTGTGTGTGTGTGTGTGTGTGTGTGTGTGTGTACCTGCTTTAAACACACACACATACACACACGTGCTGTGCACAGGTGAACACACAGTG
>NW_024629373.1:0-2403 GCF_008729295.1 Plectropomus leopardus
ATGGCACAAAAAAATATTATTGAAAAAGTCATAGTGCAGTACAGCTTAAAAATGTGATCAAAAAATTTCAAAGCATAGTATGGTATAAAATAGCAATTTAGAAATTCATTGTCTATTATGGCATAAGATTATGATTTCAAAAAGTCAGTATGGCATGAAAATATCATTAAGAAATTCTAGTATAGTATGGCATAAACATATGATCAAGAATGTCATAAAAATATGGCATAAAATTAGCATTTAAAAAGTCATGATAAGAATGGCACAGAAATTGATCAAAAAAGTCATAGTTTACTATATATACTATGACTTTTTTGTGATATTTTGAATAACATACTATATTATGACTATTAGGTGCTATTTTGGACGACATACTATAGTGTGACTTGTTTGTGAAATTTTGGACAACATACAATACTGTGACATTTTTGTGCTATTTTAGACGACATACTATAGCATGACTTTGTCATGGTATTTTGGATGACATGCTATAGCTTAATTTCACAAAAAAGTCACACTATATTATGTCGTCCAAAATAGCACCTAATAGTCATTATATAGTATGTTATTCAAAATGTCCCAAAAAAGTCATACTATAGTCTGTCGTCCAAAATTGCACAGAAAAGTCATGCTATAGTATGTCGTTCAAAATTGCATAAAAATGTCATACTATAGTGTCGTCTAAAATGCCATGAAAAAGTCATACTATAGTATGTTGTCCAAAATTGCACAGAAAAGTCATACTATAGTATGCCAGTCAAAGTTGCATAAAAATGTCATACTATTGTATGTCGTCCAAATTTGCACAAAAATGTCATACTATAGTATGTCATCCTAAATTGCATAAGAATGTCACACTATAGTATGTCGTCCAGAATTGCACAGAAAATTCATACTATAGTATGTCGTCTAAAATTGCATAAAAATGTCATACTATAGCATGTCGTCCAAAATACCATGAAAAAGTAATACTACAATATGTATTCCAAAATAACACAAAATAGTCATACTATAGTATGTTGTCCAAAATTGCACAGAGAAGTCACACGACAGCATGTCGTCCAAAATTGCATAAAAATGTCATACTGCAGTCTGTCATTCAAAATACCATGAAAAAGTCATACTTTAGTATGTTGTACAAAATTGCATTAAAATGTCATACTATAGCGTGTCGTCCAAAATTGTATAAAAATGCCATAATATGGTATGTTGTCCAAAATTGCACAAAAAAGTGACACTATCGTATGTCATCCAAAATTGCATAAAAATATCACACTCTCGTATGTCGTCCAAAATACCACCGAATAGTTATAACATAGTATGTTGTTCAAAATAACCAGAAAAAGTCAGAATATAGTATGTCTTCCAAAATAAACGATAAAGTCATACTATAGTATTTCGTCCAAAATTGCACAAAGGTCATACTATAATATGTCGTCAAAAATTGCACAAAAGTCATACTATAGTATGTCGTCCAAAATTGCATAAACAAGTCAAACTATAGTCTGTGTGTATGTAGGAGTTTGATGAAAAATGTAAAATTTTGACATGTCAAAAACAAAATGGCTGAAAACTACATATAATACCTTTTGGAAATGCGTCATAAGATACAATGTTGAAAGAAAACGTAAAAAATGGCATGACCAAAAAAACTCAATTTAAACATTGTAGAGACGCATCATAGTATACAAAGTAGGAATAAAGGCCAAAAAAGGCCCAAAATCTCATAGTTTAGCATGTCAAATTTCAAAAACAGCAATGACACACTTCAAATGTCAAAAAAAGTCAAATTTTGACTGCTCCTAAAAATAGCTGAAAACAACATATAATATCTTGCAGAGATGCGTCATAGTATACAAAGTGGAAAAAAAGTCAAAAAAAGGCCAAAAACCTCATAATTTAGCATGTCAAAAAAATGGCGACAAAGGCAATAGTATAGTATGTCGAAAAAAGTCAAATTTTGACTGCTCCTAAAAATGGCTGAAAACGACATATAATAGCTTTTAGAGTCGCGTCATAGTATTCAAAGTGGAAATGAATGCCAAAAAGGCAAAAAAACTCATAATTTAGCATGTCAAAAAAATGGCGACAAAGGCAATAGTATAGTATGTCGAAAAAAGTCAAATTTTGACTGCTCCTAAAAATGGCTGAAAACAACATATAATAGCTTGTAGAGACGCGTCATAGTACACAAAGTGGAAAGTAATTGCAAAAAGGCAAAAAAACTCATTATTAAGCATGTCAAAAAAATGGCGAAAAAAAGGCAATAGTGTAGTATGTCGAAAAAAGTCAAATTTTGACTGCTCCTAAAAATGGCTGAAAACAACATATAATAGCTTGTAGAGACGCCTCATAGTAAACAAAGTGGGAAAAAAGGCCAAAAAAAGGCCAAAACCCTCATAA
>NW_024629374.1:0-1727 GCF_008729295.1 Plectropomus leopardus
TGTGTGTGTGTGTGTGTGTGTGTGTGTGTGTGGTGATTTCTAAGTTAAAGGCACAGTCTCACACACTGACCCTCACTGCAGACATTGTGCTCTGATTCAGTAGGAAATTATTCCTCAGACTGTTGTCTCACTGACTGTATTTACGACACTAAATTACCCACAATCCCTCTGATAGAAGCCACACTAAGCTGACTGGTTTGGAAAGTTATAAAATGCAGTTTTTATGAGAACACTTGAGGCTGAGATGAGACAGAAAGTGAAAAACATCAGCATGAATCTCATGTTTGAGCGCCGCCTGGACGAAGACAGACGGTTTTCTATCTGCGGCGGTAAAGTCGAGCTGGAGGTGATGAATACGTGCGAGTTCTCATTCACGTCATTTGTCCCGAGTCAAAATGCTAATTGTAACTTTTCCTCTTCAATAAAATAAAAACACTTAACGGTGCATTTTACGTCGGTATCAGACACAGAGACGAAGTGATGTTAACCCTTTGAAACCTGAGCTATATGGCCCGATTTCTGTCAAAACGTGACAGAAGAAAAATCAAAACAGGAAATGACCAAAACATTTGCAAGAAAAGTAGTGAAAAGTACAAAAAAAATTAGCTGAAAATTATTTTAAAAACACAACAAAAATAAAGTAAAACAAAAAATTAACACATAAATGGTTTGGAGAAACATTATTAACATAATTAACAATATAATTTAAAAAATGTAATTATGGTAATTATAAATAAAATTTTTCATTGGCTTTTTAGAAAAAATATTTTCTAAAACTACTAATATTTTGCCATTTATGAAACACGTCTTACCAAGTGGCTCATTGACTTTTTTCAACGTTTTTGAAAGATATCAAACCAGTTTGTTCAGGGGTCAAAGGTTTCGAACTGAAAACTGTTTACTGGGAACCAGTCTGATATTTACTTTATGTGTAAAACTTTATTCATCTGTTTCCTCCACTAAAACCGAACGTGACGGCTCAGTCGTCTGAGCTGTTTTCGTGCACGTTGTCCTTCCTGTGTCTGTTCAGCTGTTTTTCTTTACGTTCGGACGTCACTTTTTCCCGCCACGGCCGCTCCGCACTCACACACACAAACAGTGATCGCTCTGCGGCCGGCCGGCAGCGTTTTCCTTCCTCCTCTATTGTTTCCAGACAATCCAGCTACGACCCCAACGCTCCTCACCGCTCCGCTGCGACTATTTTTACTACAAACACACACACGCTGTACATACTGAAACATATGCATGCACCTGCACGCGCACACACACACACACACACACAGAGTCAGTAACAGATCCTGCACAATAGCTGCAGACAGACGTCCTGAGAGTCGCTGTGATTTATGACCTCCACGCACAGAGAAGGAGTCCTACAGAGGAGGACTGAGGAGAAACTCGAGCTTTTAGGAGGACTGACTGTGTGCTCAGTGTGTACTCACTCTCTCTCTCTCTCACACACACACACACACACACACACACACACACACACACACACACAGCACATACTGTTGTTATGGTATAAAAATGTGCATCCATCCTCAGAACAAAACAGCAAAAAAACAGAAAATATGTTGCAGTTAAAATCTCACATATCTTCACATAGTTAAAGTACTGTACATACTGTACTGTACTGTATTGTACTGTACATAGTCTACTACACTGTACATGCTGTACTGTACTGTACATACTATACTGTACTACACTGTACATACTCTACTGTACTGTAC
>NW_024629375.1:0-3063 GCF_008729295.1 Plectropomus leopardus
ATATATACACGTATGTACAGTGTACCTGCGTGAGACTGTGAATGTTGATGGAGCAAATCTCCAAATAGCTGAACGTGCTCTCCACCTGCACACAAAGACAAACACACAATGAGTAAGTGGGAAAAGCGGAGCAAATCAAATTCAACAAAAGCCAAAAAACATAAAAAGTTCACCAAAAGCTATTGTTTAATTTTGTTGGGTTTTTTTTGCCTGGTTTCAAGATCTCTGCCTCCACCTCCACACAATGACCGTGGTATTTAGTTTGGGTTGCTCTAAACACTAAAAAAAATAATAATGATTTTAACATTCAATAGCAGCTTCTCTTTCCATCAACAGTGATCACGTAAATGAGGATGTATTTTGATGGCAGAAAGTAGTTCATTAACCCTTAAAAACCTGTGTAAATTGGCTTCACTTTATTCAAAAACACGAGAAGGCAATGAGCAACTTAAGAAGAAATTACACAAAAATTAGCAAGAAAATAGTAAAGAGTGCAAGAAAATTACCCCAAAATTAGTAAAAAAAAAACAACAAAAAAACACAAATAAACAAGGAAATGACCTAAAACAAAGTCCCTAAAAATTCTGATAATTCTGTTACACAATTTTCAATATGCAATTATGGTGATTAAAAATGTAGTTTTCTGGAAATTATTCTCTATTTCTTTTTAAATATTTTTTTAAAACTACAAATTTCTTTCAATTTGTGGAACATTTCTCACCAAGTTGCCCATTGTCTTTTTCCCCCATGCTTTTGCAACTCCTCTGCAAATGACAGAGATCATAAGTTTAACTGTTTAAAAGGGTCAGAACCAGCGAGAAGATTCAAACCGATAACGGGCTGGTGGAGTTGATCTGATTTAGATGTGGATTTGAACAGCTGTGGTTTACCCTGACAGGTTGCTTGTTTACAACCAGGTAGCCTCTCCATAGACTCAGCACCTAAAACAGAACCATGAGAGAGACAAGACGTTAGATACAGAACTGACAGACACAGAACAGCGCACACACACACACACACACACACACACACACAGAGCATTATTCACTGATTTATTTTTTTGTTGATAAAATGTCAGAAAATTTTCTCCGACATCTTCATAAGTTTCATGACCGTCACTTAGTCATATATACAGCGCTTATTGTGTTTAATTAATTAGTTCGTTAGGAGGAAAATTTGTCCATCACTCACCACAAACCTGTTGGCCGACCTCACACATGGCTGACTGGAGTAGTTCATGATGACAGGCGTCACCACACACACTCTGTGAGGCTTCAGCAGCTCTGAGATCTGATCTGCTCACACACACAAATTAGCAGTGTTGTGATGTAATAAAACAATAATACATTTTGTACTTTACTTGAGTTTTTATTCTGTCACCTTTTATTTTTACTTCACTGCATTTCTATGGTTGTGTTTCTCACTCAACTACTGAATGTGTTGGTGCTGTTTTCTGGTCAATTTATCCACAGTGGCTCTAAAAGATGCTTCTATAAAACCACAGATGATATTAGACTTTATCAAGTCACTATATATCTTAAATCAGGATGATGTTAATTCACATTAAATGCAATATAATACCTTCAGATCATACCATACCCTTACCACTGTTTACATGCTTGGTTCTGATAGGATATGATTAATTTTATTAATCCCCAAAACTCCTGTTGCTACCAACATACAACAAGACACAAAACAAGTACAGTACAACATACAACAATAAATATAGCACCAGGCATAGCGCAATAGATCACCACAACGACAATAGTAAAATGCTAAAAGTATTAATTAAACTGCCTCCAAAAATGAAATAAAAAGAAAATGATAAATAATAAATAAAGTTGATTTAAAATATATATATATATGTGTATATATGTGTGTGTGTGTGTGTATAATTTTAAAAAAGAGAGAGAGAAAAAAAAAAAAAATGCTATGTGCAAAATTAGCCATACCACCTTTAGCAAGGTGCCATCTTACTATAGCAACCAACACAAACAACAAATATAAACTATGATGACAACAGCTAAAATGCCATAACAGTAACAATAGAAACAACACAGGCTGACCAGTCAGAAACAGTATATCAGTATCATTCATTCAGCAGTGCTTATTAGAAAGTCTGCTTTTACACTGCTTTTATACAGCTGATAGTGTTTGTATTTATCACAGATATTATTCAGTATTTATCACAGATGTTATTCAATGCGTAAGAATTAATTTTACTTGGATTTGTCCAAACACTAAAGTGATTTATACCTCTCCTTAATTATAAATCAGTGTCAAACCTAAATACAGTGCTTAATTATAATGTTTAAATCCACTGCATCAAGTTTTAAGTAAGAGCTGCTAAATGTGCAGCTAGAGCAATATAATAGTTGAACCTGCTCGGTAGTACACCCCTCCAGACTCTGCCTTCCCAAAAACTTTCAGTGGGCGGGAGTCCTCACTTTGACAGATAAACTCCTTCAGCCAGTCCCCACCTGAGCACGAGCCTCTACATGTTGTCACTTAGACAGTAATAGTCTAAAAAAATATATATATGTAATTACATTATGTTTATTTACCCTTTGTATGTGTTTCTCAATGACAACATTTAGCAGCGAAACCGTTGAATTTGTACCTGTAAATATCTTCATCACCAACCGACGAGTTAGTAAATCAAGCTTTTGCCAAATCCAGCCAAAAAAAGGTTTTTAAAAAGTATTTTCCTCCGAGAAACTCCGCGAGTGTATCTTCTTGCCCTTGTTTAGTTGTTATTATCGACTCTATTACTGAGTTAAATTCACCTGTCGCTGTGTTGACTCTGCTAACGTTAGCTTGTCGCTGCGCGAGCAGTGCGCGAGCCGCCATTGTTGTTTTTAAAAGCAGCGGCCGGTATGTGACGTCATCAAATATAACAGTACCTGATTGGCTGCCGACGATTTTAGCTACAGAGCGGATCCCTGATTGGTCCGGCTGGAGTGCAGTTATGAGAAATGGTTTATTAGAAATAAACAATTAAAAAATGTACCTAATTTAAAAATAACTATACTCATACTGTTATTTGGATTTTATACACTGATA
>NW_024629376.1:0-2535 GCF_008729295.1 Plectropomus leopardus
AGGGTTATTTTCTTCATTATTTTTGTTTTTTTACTTTTACTTTTCTTTTTTGTATCTTATATCAGGATGATTTCATTTTTATTTTTAACTTTTTAACGTTTTTTTAGCTCTTTTTTTGTCCATTTCTTTTTAATTTACTTAATGTCTTCTTCTCATGACACAAAAAAACTCCCAAAGAATATTTTGATGTTAAACTTTTGTGTTTTAACTTCAGATCTTGAATGCAGGACTTTTACTTGTAACTCCGTGGTATTAATACTTTTACTGAAGTAAAAGATTTGAGTACTTCTTTCAGCTTGATTTTTTATTTTTCCTCCTTTACATTCCTCCCTTCATCTCTATTTTCTTTCGTCTTTCTGCTACTTCGCTCTTTTTTCTCTCCTATTACTTTCAGTCTTTCTTTCTCACAAACTTCTGCTCTCATCTTTATTCTGAAAGTTTCTCTCCCTTTTCTCCTCCTCGTCTCCTCCTCGTCTCCTCCTCCTCCCGTCAGATTCTCCTCTCATTTACATCCCTCCATCACAGCAGCCTGAATGTTAAATTAATACCCAAAACCAACATGAAGAAAGTTAATGAAACTAAACTAAATAAAACAAAGTGAAAACTGATTGAATCAGTTAATAAACACGCTGAGAAAACACACACACACGCACACACACACACACACACACACACACACACACACACCCACACACACACAAACACACTTCTCATTTCCCATTTTCTGCATCAGGGCTATTTTAATTGAAAGTAATTTAGTTCTTAGTTGCGTATTTATTTTCTGCATCAGAGCAAATTGAATTCGGTTTAAAGAGTTTTGTTGTTTATCGTGCAGCGCTGCACTCGTTTCAACTCTCCTGCAACACACAACTTTTTCGGACTTCTCTCCGCTCACAGAGGTCAGTGACCTCAGACCGATGCCGCGCAGCACGAGGCCGGTTACAGGCAGGAGCCCAGATCTCTCCCACCAACGCCAAACAGCCCCGAAAAATTCGCACTTGGAGCGGTTTTCAGATCAGGGATGCTCAACTCGCTTTGCTCTGGGGGCCACTTCTGCAAAATGACAGGGGGCCAGGGGCCAGTAACAGGAGCCGCAAACATGTTCCTAAGATTTTGGGACTTTTTCGGTTTTCAGGACATTTAACAGATTTTAAGACATTTCTAAGATTTTAGGAAGTTTCTCGGATTTAGGGGCGTTTCTAGGATTTCACAACATTTCTCAGATTTTAGGACATTTCTTCAATTTTAGAGCGTTTCTATGATTGTAGGACATTACAGCTTTAGATAGGACTTCTGTTGGGGTTTTTTTTTGGGATCTGGCACATTTCGTTTGATCAGGCTTTCATGCACTCTGGCAACTTCTGTATAGTAAAATTCCCTATCAGGGGCCAGATTTGGCCCTGGGCTGTAAGCTGTATGCATTAAAAAAATTAATAAATCTTGTACTTGACTAATTTTGGTTAATGTCTTCTTTCATTGCTCATTGCATTTTTCCCGTGTTTTTGAAAGAAATCAAGCCAAATATTTTTTTCATCATCTCTCGATTCTTCCTTTCTCTTTTTATATTTCCTATTTTTGTCTCTCTCCTGAAGTATCTCTTCACTTCAGCCGCTTTCTTCTGTTTCTTCTGATGTGATTTAAATTTTCCCTCAGCTCTGCTCTGTCATTTTCTCTCCTCTCTGCTTGTTGAATGTATTTTACTGTAAGACGGTATTTTGTCTTTTACCGCCGTGCAGAGTGATCGGAGGATGGACGGAGGGCAGAAGGAGGCCAGCAGCTGCACTCATCCTCACAAAGCGCAGCGGGTCAAACTGGGATCCAGTGGCAGCTTTCAGCTCTACCTGTGACTGTAAATGTCTCTCTGAGAGGACGTCTGTCCCCGGTTCGTGTTCTCGCAGAGGCGGCCAATTTCCTCCTCTCAGCGGAAAATGTGCAGTTTGAGTCGCTCGAGGAAAAAACATTTAGAAGATGTTGAAACACTGAAAAAGTTGAGATGACATTTGAGGTAGTCCGTTTGGACGTTTGGACCAAAACATCACTTCAGTTCTTCAGGTCTGTTGTTTCCTGTCAGTCGTTTTCTCCTGCAGTTAAGAAATAATCTGTTTTTCTTCTGGTGATACGACGTAGAGCGACGTGTTTCTACGCTTTTCTTATTTTCATCTCGCTCTTTGACACATTCTTACGTCAAATCAAAAGCAAACATATCCAGATTTTCCACGACAAGGCAGAGTATTCATTTTCAGCTTATTCTCATATTCATAAATGAATTTATATTAATATACGTGTGTTTTTTTGGGGTTTGGCACCAAATAGGGTGGTTGTGTCATTTTCATCACATTCATTTAAAATTCATGCCAATTAACCACAATTTAAGATGAGTGAAAAGCACTTATATCATTGTCCTAACACTGTTTTCCTTTTCTTTTTCCTTTTGTTTGTTTCTTTGAGGGAGGGAGGGGGCAGAATGAGTTAGTTTTGGTATCATTAGGAAGCTGTTTATTTGTTTATTTATCTGGATACTGTCCTTGTCTTCCT
>NW_024629377.1:0-6965 GCF_008729295.1 Plectropomus leopardus
AATCCACATCTGTTCGCATTTTTATGTCTATTTTTCTCTCAAATATTCTAAGTGCCAAATGAGTTACAATTCATAAATGTATTGGTTTATTATTATATTTTGTTTATTAGGATCTATTCATTGAGTTGTGTTTAGATTATCATCCATTTGACTTATTGTTATCTTGCTTTATTTTTAGCTTCTTTTTAATTTTTACATGTTTGAAATAAATATCTATCAATAAATAATTCTTATATATGAAAAAAAGTTACAAGTTTTGGCTGATACTGATTTTTGCAGTGTGCAAGTAACAAAAAAAGCAAAAATTACAATATTTAAAATAAATCATATATTGTAATGTAGGTGTGACTGAACTTCCAGAGTTAACATCTGGATTTATTTCTGTGTTTTGAGCAAAAAGCACAAATCAAACTAGACTTCTGCTGATCTGAAATTTCACACAATAGAAAAAAAAAGTAATTTAAAATTCGTGCAAAGCCTCTGCAACCTAAAAAATGTTGGCACTAATGATACTCCATACATCCAGCTATAAAAACATATTTGAAAGATCATCAGGAAGGCAGTGATAGACGAGGACAGACGGGTCGTTTTAAAGTGAAACAGGAAGTGGAGGTCGACTGGTTGGTTTCTGTAAACTGGGAAACGTTTGAGACGTTTTTGGGGGAAACTCGGTCAGTGAGAGGAGTAAAGGGTCGGAGAGAGAAGAAGAAACGTACTGCAGGGCGGACAGTTGGGCAGTGCAGCGACTCGTCTGAACGTTACTCTCTGGAAAAAAAAGAAAAAATTCAGAGTTATTTTTTTAACACAACTATTTACAGAAACCTGCCGCTGTTTTTTTTTAATTAAAAAAAAATCCTTAACAAATAAAATTCATCCCGACAAAAAAAGAAGCAGCAGTTTGTCTTGACTTTCACAGCTGTGTTGAAATTTCTTTTTCTTTTTTTTCCAGGTGCGACGGCAGCGACGCTGAGACGAGGTCGGAGTGAAACAGTTTTTTTCGGGCAGTGCTTTTCGCCTAAACGAAGCAGGGCAGTGTTCAACACGTCACCACGTCCTCCCATCAGCCGACCCCGAAAACAAGACCAGGAGCTGCGAGCCGGAGAGGACGCTGACGCACTTTGATCTGATGATCCGTCTCTAAAACGCTATGAAAGGTTTTCAAAATAAGTGACTTTATTCATTTAACCCTTTGAGACCTAAAGAAAACTGTCCTGATTCATTTTAGGAAAAAAAAACAATGAAAATCACGAGCAATCAGAAGAAATGATCAAAAGATTAGCAGGAAATTAGTAAAGGTTAGAAAAAGAAGGCAATTTACCAAATAAAGAAAAGTAAAACAAAAAAGAAAAAAAGGGGGTAAATGACCTAAAGTAAAGTGCTGAAAATATCTGCATCTCTGTGAATTTATTTTAAATATTTAATTATAATAAATAGGAATCTAGTTTTATTTACATTTTTCTTTAATACATTTCTAATAATTCTGTTTTTTTTAATTTTTATTTTCTTGTTACCGTTTACTGATTTCTTGCAATTTGACACTTTTCTTGCA
The DNA here is from genome assembly GCF_008729295.1 of Plectropomus leopardus. Taxonomy (NCBI): domain Eukaryota; kingdom Metazoa; phylum Chordata; class Actinopteri; order Perciformes; family Serranidae; genus Plectropomus; species Plectropomus leopardus. The sequence goes on from NW_024629377.1 coordinate 1,550, forward strand.
AAGTTGCTCATTGATTTTTTCAAGGTTTTCAATTCTTGTGAAAGGTGTTAAAATGTAACACAAAAAAATGGGTTTCAAAGGGTTAATTTCATCTACAGTTGAATATTTGTTCTGTTGCGCGTTGGTGCAGCTGCAAGGAAACATTTTAGGACTTCATTACCCAGAAATCAATGATTTAAAGACTGAGCATCTCAAAAAACATCCATTTGCCTGTAACATACAGTCTACAGAAACATCCTGAAGCTTTACGCTCGGCGCTCTGCACCCGATTAACTGTGTAAATCTGTTAATGTTTTTACTTAATACGCAACTAGAATTTCCCAGCAGTGTGTTTTTATCATCAGCGTCCTCTCCGGCTGCTGGAAGCTTGGAGGCAGAAAACGTCCCGAGTCGTCCCGGTTCCCTCTGAAGTCTCCGTCATCATTACCGTGTTTCTGTCAGTGTGGATTCACTCTGCTTTTACAGCCTCGTCACCACATTCAAATGTTGCATTGTACGTTTCTGCAGACTTAAACTCGCCTCTAAACTGGCTGTTTTGCAATAAGCAGTCGCTGTGTTTTCTGCTGCGAAAAAGCCACAAAAAGCTTTCTTTTTTTTTAAACCAAGACGTCCCTGCTTTTCTCACAAAGACATAGTTGTCTTTTCTGCAAGGATAGTGGCATGAAAACTGGTTATTTATTTTTCATGACATTGCGTTTCCTGCCTGAAAAGTACCACGAAAAGCGATTTTTTTCTTCTTTAGTGAGACATCCCTGCTTCTCCAGCCAGGATAGTGTCATAAAAAGAAGTTTTCTTTTTTTTCACTAAGACAGCACTGTTTTTACCACAAAAATGTTATTTTTTAAATTCATCTATTTGTTTTTACCAAGACATCACTGTTTTTCCAGCAGAAACACAGACACAAAAAACGGTTGTTTCTTACAAAGACATTGCTTGTTTTTCGGGGGCTGGTGGCATGAAAGCACGTGTCTTCATAAAGACACTGTTGATTTTCTGCAATGATAATTTGCCGATAAGTTTTCTGACATTGCGTTTCCTGCCTGGAGGGTACCATGAATAGTATTTTTTTGTTGCTGTTTTTTTAATGAAGACATCACTGCGTTTCCAGCATTATTTTCGGCATGTTCGCTGAAAAAAGCTGTTGTTTTTTCATCACTGATCACAAAAGTGGTTGTTTATAACAGAAACATCACTGCTTTTCCAGTGATGATATTTCCAAGAAAAGTCCTTTTTTTTTTTACCAACACACTGCTGTTTTTCCAGTGGGCAAAAAAAAGAAAGAAAAAAAAAAGTTGCTTTTTCATCGCTGTTTTTCTAGCAAGGATAGTTGCAAGAAAAGTAGTTATTTTTTACTGAGGCATCACTGCATTTCCAGCAAGGATAGTAGTGAGAAACATCGTTGTTTTTTATAGAAACACTGCTGCTTTTGAAGCGGGGACAGAGTCGAGAAAAACAGTTGTTTTTTAACTAAGACGTCACTGAGTTCACAGCTGGGCTGGGTGGACACATCGCTGTGTCTCCTGACAGGATAGTGCCACAAAAAGAGAGCGTTTTCATTTATCTATTTATTTTTACCAAGATGTCTCTGCATTTCAGGCAGGGATAGCAGCAAAAAAGGCTGTTTTTCACAGACGATGATGCAGCCGTGACAGTGCCACAAAAACTCATTTATTTGGAGACAGCTGTGTTTCCCGCTGGGATGAGGGATGCCAGTAGCACGAAAATCAGCTCTTTTTCAGTGAGACATCACTGTGTTTCTTTCCAGGATAGCGCCACAAAAAATGGCTGTTTTTCAATGAGAACTCTTTTTTTTAAGCGGGAATAGTGACATCTAAAGAGGTGGTTTTCACACGGAAACATCACTGTTTTCCCAGCAGCGATGGTGCCGAAAGCGGTTGTTTTTCATAGAGATAATGTTGCATTTTCAGCCATGGCAGTGCCATGAAAAACGGTTGTTTTTTTTACGGAGATATGACTGCACGTCCAGCCAGGAAAGTGCCATGAAAAGCACTTTTTAATTTTTTTTTACTGAGACGTTAGTGTGTTTCTCGCAGGGAAAGTGCCACAAAAAGAGACTATTTTCACCAAAACATTGCTGCGTTTCCAGAGATGTTAGCTGCATGAAATGCCAAAAATAATAGTTCCCTAACCATAAGTGCTTTTCGTGCCTGAACTTCAGCGCGTTGTTGAAATTGAAAGCTTTAACGTATCCGCAGCATTATAAGATTTAAATGTAACATGTCTCTGCTTTGCAGAAATGTACAATGCCAACATTTTTCTGAAGATTGTGTTGAACAGAAACAGGAAATACTTGTTTTGTTAAAAAGATGTTGAGTGACTGCAGAGTAAAACCATTAAAAACTGACTCATCTGGGTCCTGAAGAGTTAAAAATGTGTGTTTTTTTTGGCATGAAGGTCCATAATCAACAATCGAAAAACAACCTGAGCAAGAAACAATATCTGAATCGTGGAGATTTAAAGAAAACCGTTTGTTTTCGTGAACCAAAACTAACCGAAAAATTCCATCAAAAACGGCAGTTCTACTCGTCCATTAACAAAAAAAACAATCACAAAGCTGCTGTAACACGGATGTGAGGAGGGTCAGCACGCCCCCTTTTTTTAAAAAAAGTGCACCAATCAGAGCGCAGCGTGCCCGACTGCGTCACCACAACTGAAGGAACCAAAAACACACAATCGTGTTCAAGAGAAGTGTGACGTCATCGATCAACACGTGAACATCCCGCCAAATATGGAGGACTGAAACCGACAAAATCAAAACTAAATAAGTAAATGAAAATGCAAAGCATGACATTTATTTAATTTTCTGTTTTATTTATCAGTTTATTCATTTTCATATTTATTCATGTATTTATTACGTTATTTATGAAGCACATTTATTTTTTACTGAAACACTTATTTATTTGTTTTTGATTCTGTCAGTTTCAGTCCTCCATATACGTATCATATCTCAGATCTTCATATCATACGCTGAGCTTCGGTCCCGTTCAGACCGGATCACAGTTACACAACGCTGTCAGCTCTTCGTGTCTCCATAAATCATTCAGCGCTCCCAAACGTCTGCGTGGGCGTCTGTGCACTTTTTGGGAAAAATACATCATGCAATATTTCTGCCCGCCGACAAAAAACTTTCCCTCTGCGCTGACCCTGAACGCAGCACGCAGGCGGAGACGGGAGGACGCTCGTGTCCAAAGATCCCCGCAGAGTTTGACGGACTCTTCACACTCCTGCCGCTCGTTTCACAAACCGTCAGATCTGATCTGAGGTGCAGCCGCTTCGCTCAGCGGAGAGAAATCATCCGTCAGAGTCTGACTCAAACCTTCACGGCGCTTTCACCTCCGAGATTTTAGAGTCACACACGTCGGATTTAGCAAACATCATCATCATTTCCCCCCAAAAAAGTTTTTTTGTGCTGCACTTTGCTCACATTTAAACCTCTGAAACACAGAAAATGTGTTTGTTTCTTTTTTTAAATGTAGTTAATTCTTTTGGGTCAATTCTTGTTAACTTTTTCAAAAACTCTTTCCCACTTTGTATCTAATCTAATTATTTATCTAATTATTATGAAAGGTATAATCACAGAGTTTTCTAGATTTACACTAACGCTGCATTCTTGTTTTTTCTTGTTTTTTTTTGAGGAATCTCATTCTGATTTTCTGAAATAAGCCGACTCATCTGGATGGATCATTTCTCTGCAGCTGATTTAAAGTCTTCAAGTTGATTTTTCTGGGAATTAGAAACACTGTGGATTTAAAAAACAAAGAGACAGAGGGCAACTTTCAGGGGAAAAATCCTAAAAATTTCTGAGACTGTCATGAATTTGCAAGAAAAAAGTTGGATATTTGCTGAGTTTATAAAGTTGCAAATTTCTGAGAGTCAGATATTCTCTAGTTTATAAAGTCGCAATTTTGTGCGAAAAAAAAAATGAGATGTTGTTATTTGGATAAGTTCATCCTCTGCAGCATTCGTGTGCTGACGTTTATCCAAAGTGAAGCGCTGACCCCAAAAAACAAAATAACACTAGTTTTCTTTTTTTTTACCTGCAAATTTGCGACTTTCCGAGTGGAATATCCGACTTTCTTTTCTTGCAAATTTGTGACATTAATCCCGGAAATTCTGAGTGTTTTTTTTTTTTTTTTTTTAAATTTTTGACTTCCTAAATCTGAAAATAGTCACATTTTTTCTCATAAATTTGTGACTTTATTAAATCAGAGAATATCCAACTTTTTTTTTTACGACATTAATCCTTTTTTTCTCACAAGTTTGCAACTTTAGAAAGTTTATAAACTTTCTAAACTTTTATTATTTTAGTATTTTTTTCTTAAATGTGCGTTTTTCCCTTAAATTCCCTCTAAAATTAACGTTTATCTCAAAAATTCTGAAATTTCCTCAGAATTTTGTTTTTTTTTTTTTTTTTAAATGAGTTTTTTAATGTCTACACGCCGTTGAAAGAAGGAAGGAGATCAGAAAAAACCTGACGGATGATTTGAAACATGCAGGAGTGTGAAGCTGAATTAATCTGCAGAAGCTGCTGCGGAAACCAGACGAGCCAGCAGGCGGCTCTGATCCAATCACAGGCCTGCAGCAGGTCAGCTGACAGTCCGCTCCCGACACGTCAGGAAGTCCGTCCGTCCGTCGTCCCCTCTGGAGCTTTTTATCGGCAGTGTCGGCAACAAACCCCGAGAAACAAACAGGATGTGGCACGAAACAGAAACATCTTCTCTCTGATTGGACGGAGCAACATGGAGAAGAAGAAGAAGAAGAAGCGCGGCGTGACGAAAGTGCCAAAGTCTTTGCATTCATCGAGAAACGAAAGGAGGTGAAGTTTCTACATGGCTTAAAGCTTCAGAGTTCTCAGCGCTCGCTCAGCTCGGGAAACATCGGAAACGATGGCGATGGTTACGACGTGGCGATGAAGAAGAGTAGGTGTGCTCGCCTCCCGGCGCCGTCTCAGCAGGCCTTTTTGCATAAAATGTAAATCATCATCATCAACGTCCTCTTTTTTTTTCTTTTTTTCTTTTTCAAACAAGCCCCTCCCCCTCGCAAGAAGATTTTCCCCCGTTTTTTTTTTAGCTTCTTTTTTTCTTTGTTTTCGTTGTTGTCGCCGTCGTCGTGGCGGTTGTTGTTGTTGTTGTCGTCGTCGGTGTGGTTGTTGCTGAACAGAGGGAGTGTTAAAATGGGAGTTCGCCTCCTCCTCCTCCTCCTCCTGTGGGGGGCGCTGCAGGCTATGATCCGTCCTGCTCTGTGCAGTCCTCCTGCTGCTCCTCCTGGTCCTGCATGGCCCTCCGCTCCACGCTGTTTATCGTCGGGCTCCGCGAGGACTTCAGCAGCTTCTCCTCCAGCTCGTGCAGCATCGGCTCCGTGTACATGCAGACTGCAGAGGACAGGGAGGACAGGG
>NW_024629378.1:0-59254 GCF_008729295.1 Plectropomus leopardus
GTGAAAATCTCAAAATCTCCTGATGATCCGCTCAACTTTTGAAAAGTTATGTGATGCAATAACACCTCTTGTAGCGCCTGCTGCATCATGCCCGAGGGAGCCAAATGAATTAATATGCGCAATTTGAGGGTTAAAAGAAACCTGCCTATGGGGAGACGGGGAGACAAGGGCACTGATAGACTTGTGTAGACCACCGCTCACACTTTCAGACTCTCAGTCTCTCTTACAGTCTCTCCTCAAGGCATTCATGGGTTGAATGCACTAAAGGTGAGAGTAGTTTTGTGATGAATGAATTTAAAAAAGAGCTTATGAAAAAAGTTCAAACTGAGGTTTGCCAGAAAATTCAAACGAAACCAGGATTTTCTGTTGCCAAGTTGCATTACAAGAAAGAAAGATAAGGGTGACACTGACAAAGCAAACCAACAGCACCAAAGTGTCTGTCAGGCTGAACAGATAGCGACAGTAGAACCTGATAGATGTACAGTTCGCCTGTTTTTGGCACAAATGGAAGCTCATACATTCAACTCCTGACAGCGCAGTTATTGATCAGCGTCAACTGGACTGCTTTCCAGCACCCAGTCAGTCACAGGACCCTGACTGAAAACCACATCAACATTTTAGCTGCCTTCCAATACATTAAGGAACTGTCCCTTAATACATGTGTAGAATTACAGATTCAGGCCTAAAGCACGGAGACGGCAGCTCATGACTGGTGGTGAAGACATTCTGTAATAATCTGCAGCTGTGTTCCTGATAAACAGAAAAAGGACTACTCTGTCTGTCTGGCAGCTAATTAGCATTTTTCTTTTATCAAGCAGGAAATTAATCTGACGCTCTGTCCAGATATCACATCATCACTGACACACTTTCATTGGATTTCATTCTGCCCTGTTTTTAATGAACGCCGAATACTGAAACAGAACAGAGCAGCTGTTCACTTTCTGTTCACACGCCCACTAGAGTCCCAAATAAAGCTTCAAATTAACTTTCAAAACCCAACTTTGCTTCCTGATTGCTGACAGCTGACAGCACTGTGGGACAGCGCATGTATAGTTTGTCACAGTGACATATTGTCTATACTGTGTCCAGGTTTTATGTATATTATTTTGTCCCCGCTCGCTGCCTTCCTTCGATGTGCTGATTGAAGAAATCTGCCTTCATGAAGCTTCTGCGGAGCTTCAAGGTTTCAAGCATCCTTTTAGGGTTATTGAAAAAAAAAAGGATCCTTGTTATTTTGAAATTACACACAGAGAAAATCATTTTCTGCCAAACCACAAAACATGTCGCTCACTAAGAAGCTTGAATAGCATAAAGAAAACATTTCTATCAAAAGTGTCTGTATGCCTTTCATACTGGCTGATGCGCTCTGTCTTTTAGTGACATAATTAGATGGGTTCATTTATTTGTTGTTTAGCTTTAGTTCACTTTCATTTACATTGCTTCAGTTTGCTTGCTACATAATCCCATTTGAACAAAGAACAGTTTACTAGAGATGAGAGTTTATTTGAGTATTTTTAAATTGCACTACCTGTCAAGACAAGAGCTTAACAAGGACAAAATATATAAAACAAACATCAAGATGTGTGCTTGTTTAACTGGAGTAACAGTATTTCACTAAAAAGACATTCTCTGTGAATTTGCATTAACTGAGTCAAGTTTCCAGCCTGTTCTCACTCACAATAGCTGCTCTGTCAGTGCTTTTGGCATGCAAGTGTGGTGCCAAAAGCCACCTTCCACGTTCAATGGGAATGCATCTAGACGACATCAGATGAGAAAGCGTCGCTGGCGTTATTATACTACAGCGGACGGCAGGACGGCAACAGGTGCGTCTACATGTAACACACACTGGCAGTGACACTTGAGAACGCTGCCAGACAGAACTGGTCATGTGCACATGAGACGCTGAGGTAATAACCCTGCAGGCAACAATGTAATGAGTTAATTTTTAAACCAACATCAGTCCTAATCCTAAATATCAAATATTCCTAATTTTCGTAATTTAAGGTATGTTGTCACAATGTTTCTTTACCTAAACCTGACCACAGTAACTTTACCTTAAGAATGTAAAGAGATTACGCCCAACATTCTGTTTCTTTTCCTAAACTGCATTGTCATATGCGTCATTCTACATTGAGTATGTAACTTTATTGCAAGTATGTAAAGTGATAATGCCCATCCATGTTATTTTCCTAAACCTAACTTACCAAGTTTTATGTTAAGTACAAAACTTTGCATGTATGTAAAGAGATGACAACAATCAATGTTTCTTTTTCTAAACCTAATCTCCATAACATAACATTAAGTACTCAACTTTGCATTAAGTACGTAAAGAGATGACACCATACCATTTTTCTTTTCCTAACCCTAACCCACATAACTTGACCATAAATTGATAAAGAGATTGTGTCGAACCATGTTTCTTTTCCGAAACCTAAACGTTAAGAACATAACATCATATGTGGTGTGCATACTCCTAGGTTTTTAATACTGACCATTGTATGAGGATATGTTATGCACTCTTGTTTAATACTGGACTATCTTTTTTTTAAAACTACTGTACAGATTGGTCATTTATACAGAAACCTGGGAAATTAGGGTCCAGTTTGAAAAATACTAAAGGGACCCTTTGAATCAATGAAACATGATGTCTCTGTGAAGTGTCTGCCATTCACCAAAATGCACTCGACCATATCATGTTACTATGTACACACAGTATAACATGAAACTGCTACCACACAAGTAAGTTTTTTCAGTAGTACTTGTTTGTACACAGTAATAATGCTTCCACTTGACTATAGTTTCTGGCTATGTGTTTTCAAAAGGGTTTTGTCTATGTGGACATACTGAACTTTAGAATGACAGAAAGATAGGGAGTTCTACTGCACTCTGTTTGGTTCTACTGTACATCTGGTGTTCAGTTCTACTGTCTCCTCTGTATGGAGAGTGACGAGCTTCCAAGCTGCTGCCTGCAAGCCGTCGAGGCGAATGAATGAGGCCTGTGGTGAGCTGGTTGTTAGCGGGGGACGCAGCTACGGTATAAACTATCTGACAGCTCTTCTCCTTTCTCCATGCTGAGACGTCAGCCTCCATCTGCTGCCTGGCAGTCTGACGGACACCGCACACCAGACAAAGTGATTAGATTAGAAAAAAAACCAAAAAAAAAACACAAATTTGCAAAGGCTGGTTCAGGATGAGAGAAAAAAGTGAATATTCATTTTAGAGAAGATTAAACATTAAGTGTTTAGAGGAAGGGCTGGGGACACTTGGTAAGGGAGAGTCCTCTAAAACAAATTACAGATATGAACACATGTACAGAATAAGCTTTTTCACATATGACTTACTCAGGACAACAGAAAAAAAAATCTCAGAATTTAGACCGCCCGTTAAGCTTAGGGATTAGGGTATTAGGTAGGGCAAAAATGGCCTGGTGAGGGTTACGGACACGTCTCTTGCAGCAGAGTGTAGCAGTTATAATCAACTGAAGCTGCTGCACGGACCTCTGAAGCCACACATAACCATACAGGCATCATGATGCTCTTCTCTTTGCCTTTGGTTGTGCTCGTGCTGTGGCTGTACTGATACTGTACCCCCCGCTCGCCCTGATCGTGGTCTGGTCCTGGTTCGCCGATGCTGTAATCTTGCCTTTGGACACCTCCCTATCAACATGTGCATGAGACTCTTATCATCACCCTCAACATCATTATAGAGTGCAATTAATAATTTCACACCAATTGTTATTGTAATATGACATGTATCTGTTTCTATTATTGCTGTGCCTCTCTCCCCCTCTCTCCCCGTCTCTTTCTCTTTCCTTTTTTGCCATGATTGTATTTCATTTGTTCTTTACGACATCTATTGCACGTCTGTCCGTCCTGGAAGAGGGATCCGTCATCATCCTCTACCGCTTTCTCAAGGTCCCCCCCCCCCCCCCCAGGGGTTCTTTTTCAGGAGTTTTTCCTTGGGTGATGTGAGGGTCTAAGGGCACCATGCTTTGTGATAAGGGGCTCTATAAATAAAATTGACTTGACTTGACTTGACTCTTTTTCACACTGCTGGACTTTTTTTCTATACATGGCCCTCCAACAGGTAAAAACTCTATAGAACCGTGTTAAATTGAGAATATTCTATTTAAAAATGAATACATAATTGTACCAGATGCAATGCAGTGCAGCAGAGCAACCTTGTATTTTCTTGTTTTTACTATTTCCTATGTGCTACTATGTCGATAAATCAATTAAATCAGCTCATCCTGTTGTTAAAATGATATAGTTAATTCCCATTTAATATAAACTGAGCACAAAAAGTAAGGAAATGTGTCTTTGGTATGTTATAAATCTTACACTGTTGGGAAGCCTGTTTATTTCCCTTTTAAATGGTGCCACATTTGTGAGGAACATGCATTTGTGGGATAAACAGCAGAGCTGAGTATGTGGGTCGTGTCCATGAAATATTTGTCAAAACTCTTCTGCCAATGCCAAACAGCTTTTCTTGCTGTTGTTATTCACTCTTATTTTGAGCTTCTGGTACCCCCAGGTGCTGACAATCAGATGCCTGATTGGCTCCTGATTGTCAGCACCTGTGAGCATGGGCCTAGCTAAAGTGGTCAGTTGGTGTCTGCTCCAAGAATCGGCATGCCACATTTGACTGATCTGGATAGGGCCCATGCGATAGGCCAACTTCAAAGAGGTGTTCACCAAAACAAGTTGCCGCATTATTTGGAGTGAGCCTTAGTACCATCTCCAAACTGAAGTTTCATATAATGGGGGATGTCAGAGACAGGCTGCGAAGTGAACGTCCCAAGAAGATGCCACCCCAAGAAAACTGTTTCCTCACCCCGTCAGCACTTAGGAACCGTCGTCAATCTACAGATTTGCAGTCAAGGTTTGCAGGACGATATGGCTGCGGGCTCTCTGACCAGACAATATGGAACAGACTGCATGCATACTGCCAGGAGGCCTGCCATGACTGCCCCTCACCATCAGGCCCATTTGTGCTGGTGTCAGCAGCACTTGCACTGGAACCTGAACATGTGGAGGAATGTTATGTTCAGTGATGAGTCCAGATTCTGCTTATATCTGTTGGATAGTAGGGTCAAAGTGTAGAGAAGACACAGAGAACGCTATGTTGATTGCTGCACCAATAGAGTCTCTGATCTTTTGGTGGAGGCAGTGTGATAGTGAGGGGCGGCATCTCCCTCACTGGAAAAACAAGGCTTGTCATCATTGGAGGCAATCTCAATGCAGAGAGATATCGAGATGAGATTCTGCAACTAGTGGCAGCCCCATATCTCCACAGTCTGGGACCGAACTCCATCCTCCAAGATGACAACGCTCGCCCCCACAGAGTGGGGTTTATCAGTGACTACCTCCAGAATTTGGGAGCAGAGAAGATGAAATGGCCTGCCAGCAGTCCTGATATCAACCCCACTGAACACTTGTGGGATCATCTTGGGGGTGCTGTTCATGCCAGAGTGACCAACACAACCACGTTGGCTGACTTGCGACAAATGCTGGTTGAAGAATGGGATGCCTTCCCACTGCAGTGTGTGACCAGGTTGATGACCAGCATGAGGAGGAGGTGCCAGGCTGTTGTGGCTGCATATGGTTCTTCCACACGCTACTGAGGCTACTGTTTGTTAAAGTGACTGGCTTCTATAGATTGAAAAGCATAAGACTCTAAGCATGTGTATAACTGGTATTAACCATAAACTGTATATTAAGATGGATGACATGACAGCTCCCCAAAAGTGAAGACAAACATCATGATTGCCCCCTAGTGGCTGACTGGAGTATAGGTCATAAAGCCCACCCCTTCAATGTTAGTTAATGAGACATGGGCCAAACTAAGAAAAAATATACGTCAAATAATTTTTCCAAACATTTTTGGTTTCTATCATTTAAGGTAGCAATTATCACACTGATATATGCTCAAGTGTTTTCTTATCTGATACGTTTAGTTTTAATTAGTTATCCGATGAATTGTCCTGAAAGGACTATCATCATCAGGCAATAACCAATGAGTTGGTTGACATGAACACGGTGGCTGTTCTGTCTTTTTGGTGGCAGATTTTAAGTATGAAACAGATTCTCAAATATCTGTGTCTGAGATATAAAAGGTAAGACAGGATGGTTCTCTGTCAGGGCTAGTGACTGGACCCAAATGCAACACACAGGCTTGACAGAGTCTTTCAGAGGCTTTATTCACAGAAGCAAGATAGTTCACAATCACAACAATGTCCAAACGAAAGCAAGTCCACTTCGGTGACCCACCGAGCTGAACCTCAGAACGGGCCGAACCGATGACGTGGTTCGGGCGGGGGACCCACCGGGAGAGCAGAGCTGGTGAGTCGAGCAGCACAGATGAATTCACTCCAGCAATGGTGGAACTCTCTGGAGAGCAGGCTCGCTGAGTACCTTTTCTCCTCAGGGAGAAGGAAGGTGGAAGGCGCAGATCAAACTCGGTGCCGAGAATCAGAAAGCAGGTCGGATCACCGGGGCAGAGACAGAGCAGGTAAGTCGGGGACGGACAGAGTTGGCAACAGACAGGTAGGCAGGAACAGAATGCTGGAAAGTCTCTCATCAGGTAGAACAATGTGGCACTGAGGGTGAGACACAGGGCAGGTTATATAGGCTGAGACAGGAAATGAGCAACAGGTGGAGGTGGTTACTGCTGACGAGGGTGCAGCCGGGCAGAGGGAGAGAGAGAGGGAAGCACCGCAGGTGGAAGAAATCAGGCTGATTAGGAGAGAGGTGAGTGAGGAGAAGCTGCAGAGGAGCAGACGTGACAGTTCTCCTTACCAAAAGTCAGAATTTAAAGTTTTTTTGTGACATTTAATTTCCGAGAAGATAATTAGTATTACCAAACTTATCAGTAGCAACAGAAAGATCAACTGCAGCAAGGAGCAGGAGGACAGACGAGTAAAGTTTTCAGCTTTCTTCTGCTGACTGGAAAAGAGAGCAGCTGAGTCACAGTGAAGACGTGACGTTTCCTCCTAAATTAAACATCTGAGTGATTATTTGTTATCTGATGTAGAGCCACAGATGAGATTTATTTAGTGACAAATGAGCTGATGCTATCTTTAACCTTTCTCTCCGTCACACACAAGATGAGTTTTGATTAAACAAAAAAAAAAGAAATGCAGAAAGAAAGGGGAAAAATAGCTTTTGACAGTGAAACAGGATCAGTATATATTCGGATGAATTCGGTCATTAACTACAAGCCTCCATTGCTAAACTGTGCTGTTTTAGAGGGAAGACAGTGTCAGCATAAGAGGCGAGTTTCAAAAACTAAGATTTAACATTAAAATAAGTGCTGGTTGGTGGATCAGATATACAAAGAATTAAACACAAACGCTTCTTCACTCAACAACTTCACCAGTTTCTTCTCCTTTTCCACAGCCCATGAGAACCAAGATTTGTTGACATTCTTGCCTCTTCCCGGGGAGGAAATTTGCAAAAGAAACAATGTTCTGCCCTACTCTACCCATGAGTTCCTAGTGCTTGTTGCCTTCATTGGTTGGGTTGGTTAAGTTTAGGCAGGAATTAGCTATAGGGTTCAGAATGTCAGGGTAAGCCAATCAGAAGCAGAGTAAGGTGCGCTAGTTCTTCACTATCTAAAAAACTCAAATTCTCTTCCCAGAGTCCTCATATTTACTATCTGCCCAGTTTGCTTCCTGTTTGTTGCTGGATAGAGCACAGCTGTTGGCAATATTCATATCACTGAATTTCAGTATTTGCACGAGCCAAGTCTAAAAACTTAAGATTTTGCATAAAATATTGATTTTAGCGTCAAAACATGTCACAATTCTGCACACGTTATATGTAAGGCCAGCATTACTTTACAGGGTTTCCATGGTCATGAAATTCCTGAAAAAGTTATTCAGTTAGAAAAACTGTTTTCCAGGCCTGGTATTGGTTTGGAACTGACAGAATGTATTGGAACAGTTTTAAATATACATAGTTTTAGCAATTAAAAACTGTTTACAAAAATCTCAAAACATGTCTAACATTATGTGGAATATCTTTCTTGTATTACTAATTTGAAATCAAGTGTCGGCTGCATGACCATTGGAGCATCACTTGTATCACGATACACACAGACTAGAATGGTATGGCGTCGGCAAGGCCTTGTCCCCTCTTGGGGAAAAGAGGCGTGCTGTCTAATGATGAGAGGGACAAAAAAAATGCCAAAAAGCTCTGATGAAGGCTCTTTGCAAATAAATGTAAACATTGTTTTATTGTGAGGTGAGCCCGTTCAACAAGTGAAATCTGAGTTTTTTGCCCAACTTAACTTGGAAAGACATCTCCATAAAACAAATATTTTTTCAGCAAGAAATAAACACATACAAACTTGTCAAATTATAATCAAAAAATTTCCTTGATATCACTCTGGAGGATCTTTGGTTTATTATCCCCGAAAAAAGGAGCGAGACCTTGACATTATGTGCCGGTCTGGTCATTTGGCAGCTAGTTGGTGAACAAGTCAGTTAGCAAGTGCTCGCAGTTTGCAAAAGTCTAGGAAATGCAATTTCAATAATGTATGGTTAGCCTATACTCATTTTAAATACTTTGATAAAGTCATGGGGATATTTTGACAATTCATCGGTAAAAATGTGTGGAAACCCTGACTTAAACACACACACAAAATCTGTTTGGCATTTTAAGCTCAAGAGGCATCATTGTATTTAAATGAGAGATAGAAAGATGGAAAACAAGATGCAGAATTAAGAGGGCAGTGAAGTAATGAAGGAGGAAAACCTAAGCTTGCTGGTGCTTGTTTGTATTTGTGTGTGAAGGCGAATAAGGTAGGTTACTTCCTGTGTTTATTTTACTGTATCTCTTATTGACAGTCAAAAACAGAACAGGAGGCGAGAGAGAGGGAGGGAGCGAGAAAGTGATACAGAGTGGATGACAGGAGGGGATAAAAGAGATGACAAGAAGAACCTGTCAAAATATCTGCAAGAGTTTGTATATCAAAACAGAAATTAATTAACGGCTCACACATGTACAGAGTGACTGTGTTTACATGAGTCTCCGTCTCCAGGCAACTGACGAGACGAGCCTCCGTTAACGAGGTGCAGAGAAGCAGCTGCACGCGGCGAAAGAGCCTCTTCAGAGAAACAGTGTGTGTGTATGAGCCGGTGGAGTGTGTGTAGGTGTTTGTGAATCTTTTGGGTTCATGGAGGTGGAATTGAAATCATGTATGAGAAGGTGTGTGTGCTCCTGTGTTTCTACCTTTGGGAGGACTTTTTGAATTTTTTAAACCTTGAGTGAGAATATTTTGGAAAGGGCGGAATTATTTAAAAGTTCTTAGAATATTTGAATGTACTTTGGAATACAATTGTATTTTGCACAGCTTCTGTGTGTGGTGGCAATTATCTGCAACAGCTGGAGACAACAACATGTAGCTCCAGCACATTACTCCCCCTTTAAACCACAAACTAGTTTTTACATTTGTGTACAGATTAGAGTATTTAAAGGTAGTAACAGGTGTCATACCCAGGCTAACTGTTTTCTACTGCTTGAGATCTTATCACTGGAATGGCCATGATATGATCGTTTTCACATTTATATGTATTTAACTTTGTTGATTTAAAAATGACAGTGCTGTTGGTCCCTGACTTTTTTAAAAAAGATTAAAAATTAGCATTATCAAAAAAAAAAGTCAAACAGTCATTTTGACAGTCACAAGGCATTATAAGCACAGTCACGAGGCATTATCAAAGTACATTCTTAAAATGATCAAAGTACTTCCTTTAAATTATCAGGAACTAACTGCACCCTATTTTGAAGGAGTACAGCATGACTTTTCCATGAACCCATAAACAAACCCACATAATATAATTACCATATAATCATACAATAAGCATGTTTTATTTTGCAAGAGACAAGTCATGATCAGGACAATGTATGATTAACCAAAATAAAATAAAAAAAACACCACAGCCTCTCATCCAAATATGGTCAATTTTGGCTCCAAAGATGGCCAAAATGCCAAATGAGGCGGGTGATGTCATGATGGCTTGCTTGATATTTTTATAAAGTCTGAGTGCATTTTTTTTTGCAAGAGCTGTCACTGGCACCATTCCCCATACTTTGCTTATCTACACAAGTGTGAGCAGCCATTGCAGTGTCTTTAGTACACTTGTTGTGTCTGACTACACTGTCATGTTCTCTGCAGCAATTTTACACTCAAAAGTTAATCAATTCAATTAAAAAAAAAATGTTATCACAAATCCCAATTTGCCTCAGTGTGTTTGACAACATACGACATCCCTCTGTCCTTGCACCCTCACACAAGATAAGAAAAATAATCCCATGTATAAACCTATATATACATAAGCTATTTAAAACTGTACTTGGTGATTTATACACAGTATTAAACGTTAATAAAAAATATTGATGCTATGTTATTAATTTATTTAATAATATTTTGTTATCTTGGATTTCTACAGTAATCATTTCATCAGTCTAATTAATATAAGGTAAAAGATACACTCTCCTGAATCCTGCCATCAGCATCTCAACAGTAAGCCAAAAGTGTAGCATACATCCCAACGCTCTCCTCTATGCTCCAGGGTCAGGGAATGTGATGGTGAGACAGCACTGATGAAATATTGAGCAGAATTTGATTTGAGTTGGCTTATAGCTTTTAGAATGAAAAGGTGCCTATGGAAAAGTTATGTCAAATAACACTGATGGCTTGAATGTTTATAATAAAGTGGATCTATAAATAACGTGATCTGAAATAAAATTAGATGCCAGAATCAGAATTATATGTGACATCGGTATATTACATGAAATTTGCACAATCCAGCTTCAGTTTATGGACTCATCATCTGAGTTGCTAATTTCTCCAAAATGTTTGTACGTGAGGGCCAGGGTTGCTGAATGTCTAAAATGGCGAGGTAGCAAGACC
The DNA here is from genome assembly GCF_008729295.1 of Plectropomus leopardus. NCBI lineage: Eukaryota > Metazoa > Chordata > Actinopteri > Perciformes > Serranidae > Plectropomus > Plectropomus leopardus. Next base: position 10,918 of record NW_024629378.1, read on the forward strand.
CAAAGAGTCAGAATAGAAACATTTATGGTAATCACGTCTGATTGAAACAAACCTGAAAGGTCCTTAAATACTTATCATGCATTGCTTGGAGAGTATAGAGTTTTGTTTTTGTAAAAATCCACAAAAAAATCTAAAAACTAAAAAAAAAAAAACCCAATGGACTTATTTGAGACTAACTCAGTACTTGTTTGTGTCTCTGCTTCTTTTCCTCTCTGTGCCCAAGACATGAGCTGAGGTCCTGACATGCAAAGTGTCCTTTGACATATTTTACTTTATAAAATCTGTGGTCAGCTAATTTTTTTTTTTTTTTTTTGCTTGATGAGTATAACCCGACATTTGTTTCAGTCAGGAGATAAAGAGGCTGAGTCTGTAGGTCTAAGTGTGTGAGAGAGTTTTGTTCTTTGAAGTGTGTGCGCGTTCGTGTGTCTGTGTGTCTTTGCGTGTGTGTGTGTCCAATAATTCAGACTAACTTCGGGGCATGACTGAGGCAATTCGCACCAGTTCATATCACAGCATGAGACCCAGACATGCACACACATACGCACACACCAAAACCCAAACACACACACACACAGAGCCTTTTCCCATGATGCCCTGCAGGGTGCCATCTCTGAACAGAAAATGAGCAGGCGGTCAGAGCGGCGGGGAGCAGACAGGAAGCGCTCTGAGTGGAGAGTCGATACAGTGGCTTTTTGCCTTCAGATCTCACAGTTTAACCCTTTGATGAGATGAGTGCTTGAGACCTGCACTGTTTAAATGTAGCATTTTTAAATTAACCTGCAGTTTACTACTCTGTTTTGCCAAATATGTTCATAGGGAGTGTAATAACATTTTGTGGTTTCTGGTTCAGGGAATGTTGCAATATATGGGTGATAGTGTGTCTATCCAGCCTGGTCAGTAGGCTTGGGCAGTTTACCAGGGTAAAGAAATCCTAAAGGTGTGTTTTTAAATATCATTACAAATACAGGCGCTCCTCTTTCTGCTAAGCTCACTGTATGTAGTGCACAGCACGCACCACCAGAGCTCAGTTTCCAGTCTCAACTACTGGAACAGACAGCTAGGATGGAAGACACTGTGACATCTGTGACACATCTTGGTATCTCTGCACCGTCATTGTAGCTGGGGAAATTAGTTGCAGAGAATAGCACCAAAATTTAGCAATATAAGTTTTAAATACAACAGAGATTTTGAGATGTTAATAACAACATTACATGTTTCTCTGACATTAGCATTTAGCTACATGTAGCTGTCTACTGGCAATATGGGGATGACTGTATAAGCGGCTCATTCCTCCTTTATAAATCACCAAAAAAATCTTCCAAACACAACCAAAAATGATCCAAAAGTTAACATCACCAACCAGGTTTCCATGTTTCCCTGGCATTAGCATGTAGTTACATGTAGCGGTTCACTGGCAGCTGGGGAATGACATGCAGCACTTTCTCCCAGTAAAAAGCACCGATTTAAGCTTTTAAACACATCCTGACGTGTTCTAGCTGGAATATGATCCGAACTCAGGAGAAATTAACATCAGATAACAAGAATACATGTTTTCCTGATATAGCATGTAGCATTGTACAAGAAACTGCAGAATGACTGTATAACAATACTTTCTTCCATTACAGAACACCAATAAAAGCTTATAAACAAAAACCAACATCTTCCTACCGGAATAGGATTGGAAATGGGGAGAAATTTAGCTTGTTAGCTTGGAGCTACATTTAGCAGTTTAGGTTACACATTGCACACACTCACAAAAGTGTGCCTGGAGCAGTGGACCCAAAGAAATACCTATAATGAGCTGACGTCATCTTGCAGCCAAATTAGAAAAAAAAAAGAAAAAAGATAGAAAAAAATGAATATTCAAGCTATGTTTAATGAGTCCATTAATATATATCTGACAGAAAAATAGTAAAGCATGAAACCTCCCCTTTAATACAAAGAAAATCATATTGTGCACCATGTGCCTTTATATACAACTCAAAGCAAACATGCCAAAGGAGATTGCATCCTTTTTGACCTTCAGATTAAATAGCTGAACAGCTGCTCTTTCATACTCAACCCTCACACACAAATACTCCTTGACCATGAACAATAATCTCAGGTTGAAGTTGAAAAGCTTTTCACCTGTATTATTCCTGTTGAATGCAAGCGAGCCGTGAGCTGATGCGAGGCGAGAAGCTCACTCACAGTGTGCTTTCATTTTTTTTCCATTTTCCTACTTAAACCCCGTGATGCTGTGTCATGCATGTTTTATGTGTGACTGTGGTTCTTTGATGCTGGGAGCCAGTCTTGTAAAATTCTGATTACTGCTCTCTTTGTGTGTTTTATGAATGAGCTCGCAACTTGACTGAGGAAACTATATTCAGGAAAAATTCACTAAACAGATTTGTCAAGTTTGGGGGAACATGATCCAACATTAACTTATATTGATCTACTGCCACATCAGCACAATGAAACTCTTCAAAACATTGTATATTCTGTAGCAGTGATGGAAACTCAGTGCTCACATCAGTATTTATATTCAAAGTACCACTGACATAGTAAGCTTATTTTTCAAGAAAGACCTCCGCCAAGACAGCAGCACATAATCAATATTAATATTACTAATCAATATCTTTATATTAACAATGGGTTAATCTCTGCTAACAGATATCTGCATATGAATGGTGTTTGCAGAATCTGTAGGCAACGGAATGAGATTTTGATATTGGTAGCAATTAGGTTTCCTTGTAGTATTGACCAATGGTGTTTAAGCAAGCTTTGGTTGCCTGCAGGTAAACTGTCCAGAAATTCACTGCAGTGCTATTTAAATTAAATGAATAATTTGGCAAAATGATCACTACTTTCAGCCCTAGACTAACCTATCAATCATTTCATTACTACTTTTTTGTGTGGGGTTTGTCTTCTCTTTGTGTGTGTGTGTGTGTGTGTGTGTGTGTGTGTGTGTGTGTGTGTGTGTAATTATGCAGCGTGTGTCCTTGCGTGACAGTGTTTTGCTCCTCTCTTTCAAATGGATGATTCATCACTTTCAGAAGCTGACTGACTGCTGCAGGCTGCAGTCCCCTGATCAATAATGAAATCATTTCGTTAACATCCCACTTTTTAAAGCCATGTTGCTGAATATCTGTGTGTGTGTGTGTGTGTGTGTGTGTGTGCGTGCGTGTGTGTGCGTGCTCTCAAGAGTACCTTTTTTTTCCCACCACAGGTGATAAAAGTGTGGCTCACGTCAGAAAGGTAAGGTCACAAAAAAGTTTGACAAGAAGAAGAAAGTTTGAGGAAAAACAAGGATCAAATATTGAAGGCCTTGTGAGCTTGTTTTTCAGATGTTTCCTCCAGAGTGTGTGACACCTCCTTGCTTTCTGATCCTTAGTCCAACCTCCAAAAACCAACAGCGAGAAACTATAGGGGAAAAACGGTCTAAAGTTCAGCTAGTGTCCTCTAGAGGCTGCATGGTTCATTACAGCCACAGTAAGAAAGTGTTGGACAGAACAGACAACAGAGTGATGATGTAGCTTTTCTTTGAGCCTCAGCAGCAGCAGGAGTGATGCCAGGATCAAAAACTCACTAATGGTATGCCACTCTTGGTTCAGTGGCATAGGATGATCGGTACTTCCAGTTGGCGAGCTGTTACCAGCGCACCCCTCATTTTTTCCACTGAAAATGATGCAGGAGCTAATTGTGCAGGTCTCTGAGTTACCAGAATAAAGTTCTCCAGCGGTAAACAACCTTTAAGAAGCAAAGTAAAGTCCATGGGACATGCAGTGCGTATTTAATTGAAAAGTATTTATATAGAAGTACTGGTATCTACCATTAAGAATCCGTCTACACTTCTGTATCAAAGACATGGTCAAGCCATACATCCTTGCCTGACAACTACACACGGCTACGAGGCAGGTTTGCATTAACCCTCAAACTGTGCAAATTGAAATTGCAGATAAAGATGCAAGTAAGACGGCAATAATGAACATGAAGATATTTTAAAAAAGGAAACGAGAATAAATACACGAAACATGATGAAAACAAACAAACAAACAGTTAAACAAACAGCTTTAACTGCTTGGTTTGGTGTTATTAATTCTTTCTGCTCATGCCTATGGGCATACACTTTTTATTCATTTTGAAGTTTGTCCTGTTGGTGGCACTGGTGCAAAGGTGATGGGATCATTCAAATCAGAAGAGTTCATCCTCTGGGAATCAAGAAGATTGTCATTTTATTTGCTGACTGTCAGAGATTCATTGTTTTCACATCATCCCTTTTTCAACATTTCAACTTCAACCAAACAGATAAATGAAACTTTCTCATTGTCCTCTCACTCAGGCTTGGACCTCACTAATCATCATTTGCAGCATTATCTTACTGAATGTTCTTTTTCATCTGAATCGCAATGACTTACAACCTCAAAATTAGCCTTATGTCCTGGAACAGCGACATTACAACGGCAAAAACATTCACATCACACTCTAGTCATCAAGCCGGCTGTTGGATGATTCATTCACTTCATTATTCATGACCAATCCATTTGTATTTGTCAGCGGAGATTCTCTCCCAACTGAGCCACAGGAGAGCACTGCTGTTTCCTCCTGTCTCCCTGTGGTGTTGGATTTGATTGAGAGAATTTTGAGCCGTTTGGGGATAAAACAGCAGTCAATCGATTGATTCGGTGGCTGCAGGACTTTTTTGCAGGTGAATACAGTTAAAGTGGCCATGGACAGAGAAACAGTGTGTGTGTGAGTATTTAGAGGTAACATTTCCAAGGACACTATTTCTATTTGTTTCTAAAAGACATCATTTTCTATATTGTGTACGGGATGAACAAATGTTTTCTTCTTTTTTACCCTGCAAGTTTTAAAATTCATGACAATCAGTGAGTTCAGTCTGCTCACATCTCCATGAACAAAGTGGGAACATTAGCTTCATCTGCAGTCGTCTGTTCCCTGAGACTCTTGGCTCTCCGTGTTCCCTCCAAATTGTTAATTTTGTTTGCCTTCCTCCTGTCTGTCACAATCTCTCTCTCTTTTTTTGTCCAGTTTCTCTTAGAAAAACTGTTTTTGTTTTTATTAAACCCTGCAGGCGTTCATTGTACCACCCACTCTCTATATATGTTTTGTTTTTCTTCTCTGTAAGTTTTAGTTTCACATCTTATCTTCATTTCATTTTGTGTTCATAAAGTCAGTGCGAAGCCCTAAACTTTTTTTTATCAGGGACGCCATGCAGCTGCTCCCACTGAGTCACTTTTACTGTGATTATTTATAATTATGATGTGTTTAGATGTTGCTTTGAATATTTACCTTAGCTTTCCTCATGTCCACGTTTTGTATTTATATCCTTATGCTATGTACTTTTTTTTTGTATATTTTTGTCTCTGTGAGTTTTTAAAGGTCTCATATTATGCCAATTTTCAGGTTCAAACATGTACTTTGGATTTCTACTAGAACATGTTTACATGCTTTAATGAAAAAAAAACAAAACATAATTTTTCTCATATTGACTGCCTGGATATACCTGCATTCAAAGTCTGTCTGAAATGCTCAGTTTTGGTGCCTGTTTCTTTAAGCTACCTTCCAAAAAAGCCCAATCTGCTCTGATTGGTCAGTGTTTCTGGGCCTTCCACATGTGCACTCTCTGCATCTCTGCACCATCTCTGCAGCCGGAGAATGACACTAAGCAGCAGTTTCTAGTCTTACATAGTATAGCTGTGACATCATAACTGACGGCTCATTTAAAGATTTCTGTTTTCATTTCACTGTGGACTGAGCATTGTGATCATTTCACAGTAGTTGTAGAGCACCTTTATAAAAAAAAGAGACAAGGAAATTAATTTTTTTGTACTGCCTTCACAAAGCTTTGAAATCTGAGCAAAATGGTTTGCTTTCTTTTGAAAACATGGAGGAAAAGGTAATTAGCAACTTGGCAAGAACTTTTTTTTTCAGTCAATTTGCTGAGTTTTCAGAAGGTTAAAGCATTTAGCCAGCAACAAAATGAATAAAAATGTAAATTTAATAACATTAATTGTGGACTCTTTTTTCTAGGACGGAGCAGAAAATGATTTTGTCAGAGGAAAGTTTCTCTGTTGGAGGTCACAGGTTCATAATGAGCCATGAAAGCACTTAGAATTCATTTTCATGGGGCGTTAGTGACAGCCACCGTGGTAATGAATTGTGATTGGTCCTGCAGATGAGCTTAGGCTGACTTGTGAAAGTCAAGACTGTAAGTGAGTGTTTGAATAAAGGGACTGACAGGGAGAGAGACCGTCGCGGTACACACAGGAAATTGACATGTCAGTGTCACTGTGGAGCAACCAAACATCTGAACATTCTTTAAAGAGCCAGACCTCTCTTCAGTCATTTAAAAAGACTTCAATCTTGACTAAGTTTTTTAGTTCTGCAGGTCAGGCAGGACTCCTAGAGGAGGAAATGTGGGTCAGTCAGGAAGTAATTTCTTTCATTTCTTTCCTTATATTCATATTTGTGTTTTGCTATGGCTATTGTATGATGCATGATTTTATTAGATGGCTTTTATTGCTGTGCTTGGTTTTCTCTGCATGCTTTTAGTTTTAAATATGTCTGTTTTAATGCATGTTTACTTCCTGCTGCTGGATGTTTGACCTGGGGCATGTTCAGTCTCAAAAGAGTCTGCACCGTTTTGCTACAGTTTCCAGGTTGAGCGTCATGTTTCCACATAATGGTGTGCAACAGGGTTTGATGTGCGATTGATGTTATTGTATGCCGACGGACGGCACCAGGCGCGTCCGAAATGATACGTGCGTGTACTTTAGAACACGGCTGGATGGAACCGGTCGCATGCGCACGAAACATGGAAGGATGGTGTCATGTTGAAACACTGCTGGTGACAATGTGCTATATGGAGCACGTGTGCATTTATAGGAGGTGCGGAGGGGTAGTGGATGCATCCAGGCACATCATCTGGTTTCACTACTGCAACTTCATTCATGGAAGCCTCTGACCAGACCCCTGCAGCTAGTCCACAACGTTGCTGCCCATCCTACACCATTCCCACTCTCTGTTTTCTTATTGCAGCTCACATCAAGTTTAAAATTCTAGTGCTAGCACACAGGGCAACAAAGAGCACTGCCTCTCCTCCCCCCAATCTAAACCTTACACTCTGGTGGCACCCTGCTGACATGGGGGTTAAGGCACTGACCGTGAACAGAAACATCCCCAGTTCAATCGAGCCAGGGACATTTGTTGCATGCTTATGTCCTCTCTCTACTCTTATGCTTGGTAATGACGGCAGAAAATGCCTTAAAATAACTACACTCGGGCACAACCATTGTTCTCATTTGCCTCTGGACAGTTGGCTGCCCCTCCTCTCAGAGGACCCTGTTTTGGCTGAAGCTTTGGTTGAAGCTCTACTGTGTTTGTGGCCCCACCGTGGTGGTATGAACTCCCCAATGAGACACTGCCATTTCCTACCGCAGGCTGAAAATCCACCTTTTCAGACTGTACTTCAACACTGCATGCTAGCAATTACCAACATCTCATTTCTTTGAACAAAAAAAGAAAGAAAAGGAGAAAGCTTCAAGCAGTTTATGTGGGAGGGCACATATCAGGTCATGGCATCTACCTTTTGTTCCTGTTGAGTTTGATTGCACTTCTAGATACTTTGAACAAAAGCATCTCACAAATGGATGTAATGCAAACCAAACTCAGCCCAATATCCCTCAGGATTTCATCCATATTGTACGACTCCATATCCAGTCATGTAAATGTGTAGACATCCAGGTGGTAAATGTTGGCAAACATTTAGATATGCAGGGCCATATTGTTAATCCATGTGCCATATCAATCTAATGTCAATCCCTCGCTCCCCAAAATGTATCTGTAAAAACCCTGGCTATGCTCTCACCTTTTGTGATTTGAGGTGGCCTCTCTCTTACAGTCAAATCACAGTATCTTGCAATGACCACCGAAAGTCATACATCATTCGAATCCACACTTTAAAGTGCAAGACTAAAGTTGCAAACTGTCTGCTTGTGTGTGTCTTTTCTTCTGTATCAGTCTGTGTTCCCTCTTAAAATGTGGAGGTTTTTAGCATCCATGAATGCAGCGTTGGCAGAGCTCTTAATGAGTTTTTTAAATTTTTTTATTGTTTTGTTGTTTTTTAGCAGCAGTTTGTGGAGTTTGAATAGTTGGATGGATATCTGATCAGTTGATCGGATCGATTGATTAGAGAAGCTGCTGTTGCAGAAGTAAGTGGAAACAAACTTTTAGACCCAGAAAAATGAACAGCTAAAGCAATACTTTGTATCATAACAATGTGGATAGTATGTGTAGAAAAACTTCCCTGGCTGGCTGTTGCTCAAATCACAGGCTGTACTTATACCAACCATTCTGCAACTACGGCTAGAGCTTAACAGAGCTGAATCAAGACACTTAACCCCCCTTTCACACTCAGACCGATATCTGACCAAACTAGGCAGTACTGATCAAATATAAATCAAGATTATGTGACTGCACTGTCTATTTCTCTCCTAATGTGTATTCAGAAACAAATTTAAGTTCCATGTCCAGCTGTAAGAGCAAGAGTTTGTAAACAGGAAGTGGGCAACATACTGCTTCCTGCACAGTGAAAATGGAGGCAGAAAAAAACGATCAAATGGTACAACTAAGCAGCACTAATGGAATATATGTCAAGATTCTGTTACGCCCCAAATGTTTTTAGAAACTGTTTAACTGTTATTCAAGATCCATACAGCTGCCATTGCTCCACATGGATCAGTCCACATTTTGTCACCCACCAGCAGGTGCATTTAATGATCCGACCACATTATTTCACATACCAAACAAGTTAGCAAACAGTGAACAGGTTGCATGTCTAACAATGAAAACAGGGATAACTTTAAGGCGGTGTACATTTCCTGCATACTTTACCTTTTACTTTTTAACCTTCATCTAGTTTTATATTCTTCCCTTATTTTTTTCATTTTTCCCAGCTTTCTTCTACAAGTTTATGCTGATCGATTTCTGGATCAAAGCACGACACAGGCGCTTTGGAGCATGCACAGAACACCTTGGTCTTCAGGTCCAGTTGAGGTGTACACATGAAAGAGGAAATCTTCCCCCAACCGCATTATCAAGGTGTATTAGTCAAATCAGTTTATTACAATTTCAGTTGGAGTAACATGTTTTTAACAAGGATTTTACAGGTCAAGTTTTAGTCAAAAAAGTATTTCACTCAGTATGTTAACATAATGTTAGAAAAGGTCAACTTTTTGTGTCTAAGTTTCAGTTTCACTATCCCTGGTGTGCTGCTGCTCTGTTTGTGCCCAGAGTATGTATGCAGTGACTGGTCGGCTATGTAAAATCCAACAGCATTCCTAATGAACTCACCAACTCCAAAAATAGAAAATAAATGGCATCATAGTGGGCCGCCATGAATAAATGAATGTGTGGGAAACCCTGCACATGAACATTTCAAAATTCTCTCCTGCGTACTTATTGCTAATCTGCCATTAGTTGAACTATAGTATAATAGTAGCACGCTTGCCTAAGGTTGCTGCCCCTTTGGTAGGTGAATGTGTAGCACATCTAACTTTCATGCAACAGACTTCATGAATACACAGCAACTGTATTTGTAGAGCATGTCATTACATTCCAGACGACACAGGTTCAAAGTGGTAAACTGCAGCTGAGGTAGAGACTTTAGCTCCATTGATAGTTGTTTTTGGTGTTTTCAGTATCACCAAAATGTGCTGCTTTTGTTTTCTTTTGACACCTATGTGCTTAACTCAATGTAACACTTAGACACACACACACACACGCACACACACACACACACACACACACAGAGTTTATGTCCCATTATTTTGCTGTTATAATTGTGTTGCCGTTGTGTTGCGTTTTCAATTTAAAACAAAAACAAAAACAGGCGAGCTGGATGAATAATTCATTTACCATCCGTGTGTGTGTGTGCGTGTGGAGCGCGCGTGAGTGTTAATCCCTTCAGTTTTGCTGCTGATTTCCTTCGTCAAGCGTGAGAGAGTAATTAATCAGATCTGAAATGAGATTCTGGAATTAAAACCATCGAGTGTGTGTGTGTGTGTGTGTGTGTGTGTGTGTGTGTGTGTGTGTGTGTGTGTGTGTGTTGCCAGTTTAGCCCTAATGAATTCTGACAGGCAAATTATATCAGCTTCCTCCTCATCATCATTTCTCTGCTGCATCTCCTCTCCGTCCTTTCTCCCAGCTCTCTTCTCTTTTCTCTTTCCTTCCTTCTTTTCTGCTACTATCTCCGTCCTCCTCTCTTATCAGTTTTATTTTTATGACCAAAAAAAGGCAGAATTAAGGTTTTAAGCCTGAAACATACACATGATCTGGTCATATTTGCTGCTGAAGTCAAGTTTGATGTCTATTTGATGAAGGCAGTAGCATAAATTTACTTAGCTATCACTAGTTTTTCATCTAGACTGAAATATTTCCTTCTGTTTCCGTGAAGTGCAGTCAGACTATAATTACATATAATATGACAGGAAGAGACTGTATTTATTACATGGCAGATATGTTGGACCCCTGACCTCATCGCAGATCTCCTCACGTTGTTGTGAAACATATAGAGCTCGTCAGACTTGCAGTTTACAGTTGGAAGTATTTCCAGCCACAAACTGTCTGTACTTGTTATCAGCTCAGAGATGATAATACACACAAACACACACATTGCAATGCCTCCCGTTAGATCAGCGTATTGAGCTGTGAAATGACTTCTTATTGGAGGACAATCGTTTATCCGTCATGCCAACATGTAAAAGCAGCGTCTTCATCACAACTGAAAACAAATAAAGATGAAATAAGCAAAGTTCTTCTCCACTGTGCTGTCCACTGTGTCTCTACTTTGGATATCTTGGTTTCTCCTAGGCACACCTGAACACACCACATAAAAATACTGAAACATGTTTTTGTCGCACTAGGAGGGTTTCCATTAACCCTCAAATTGAGCAAAATTGAAATTGCAAATATAAGATACACCTAATGGAAACACGTCAGTTTGAAAAAAAAACCCCAAAAAAAACCCTCGTATACAGGGATTGGTCCTGGACAAGCTAAAGCAGCACCCATTATCAGAGTAAACAAATCCAATCACCACAAAAAGTGTTGTTACTGTTCATTTCTGAAAACCATGGATACATTACATTTGTGGGTTATTATGTAGGGACATTCAAGATTCAAGTTTGTCATCTTTATGCTTCATATAAAAATGAAATTGTGCTTAACACATCCACCATGTACTAATTCAGTGCTAGTGCCGTAAAAACCGTTAAATAATAAGCTGATAAATAAGAGCACGAATGAATAAGCTAAATTTATGCCAACATTGAATAAAATAAATATTTTTAATTCCAAAGAGTTTAAAAATCAATAATCATCTAAAAGAACAGTCTCTGGTTTACATTCTTTGTTCAACGTCTATGTTTCAAATCTGCTGTGGTTAATGTGTGGTTTGGTTTTGCACAAAAAACACTTGGTTATGGGTAGTAAAAGGTTACGTTTTTGCTTAGAAATATAAATTTGTTTGGGACATAATCCCAGCTGGAAAAGCAGGGATATCTTGTTTAAATTCGAAATGTCGCTTCAAAACACCCACATTAGGTGTTGAAAAGCTGCTGGTGAAAAGCTGATGGAAATGCTGCAATGATTTGCTAAAACACAACCGCCTTTGTTGTGTGTTGGTCTCAAACAGTGGTCTGCAGCTTGGCAGATGGTGACGCAATCCCCTCCACCTCACAATTATAAGATCTGTGTATATACCAAATGAGAACTTCAGAAACTGAAGTTTAAAAGAGTAAGTTCTGTCAGCTGGACCCCAGTGCAGACAGACACAGAAACAAAAGGTTTAGTTGCAACAACAAGTTATTTATTGATTGAGTCTCTGAGTTTCTAGAGGGGGACAGGGGCTTGGCTGGGTTCTGGAGCTGGGTTTTGGGGGGATGAGAAGTCCAGAGTCTTCAGGGCTGGGTTTTTCTCTGTTGCAGGGTTTCCTTGTGAGTGGATGGATTTCCAGGACTGTGTTCGGGTGAGTAGGAATGGGGCTGAGAATCCAAGTAAGTGGTTCTAGGGTTTCTTGGGATTTTTGCAAGTTTCCAGAAAGACAGAGTAGAGAAAGAGCCAGGGACAGAGCATATTTGAGCTGGTGACAGGATTCTAGGGATCACTGGTGTGTAATGGATGATCTGAGAGAGAGGGGAGAGAGTGGAGGAATGAGCCGCTCCTTTTATCCTGCAGCAGTGGAGGTGATTACCTGATCAGCAGCAGGTGAGTGATGAACTGCAGGTGTGTGGATAATCAACCTGCCAAACTCCATGACTCCGCCCAGCTCCACACACACACACACACACACACACACACACACACACACACATACACACATAGACGGGAGGAGTAGACATGAGGCAGAGGGAAAAACTGTTTACTGAACATATATGTGACGGATAAATTACAGCGCACTTTTGACTAAAAGAGATACATCCACAAACAGCGCAATATTTACATAGATTTATTAATCAGAGTATTCTGTTCACTCAAAATCATCAGGATGAGGCGCACAGAAACAGTTTTACTTTCTCTTTTAATTTGTACCTTCAGCCAGTTTTCTTGTACCTTCAGCCAGGTTTCTACAGTGGGGGGAAATTTAGGAATTAGGGTCGAATTCTTTAATTTAGAACCACGAAGGTCATGCAGGCTTAATTACATCTGTCCATCTGTACCTCCATCCTGTTTCAGTACTACGGACAGCGCCGCACCAACACTCAATAATACTGTCAATAATCTATACAGATGCAGCAGAATAACAATAAAAATGTATTCCTACTTTCATGCTTATTTGTCCAAAACAGCCATTAAAACATCCACAGAGCCGTCGGCCTTCTTTCCCCTGCTAGTTTCTTCACTCCCCAAGTCTCTCACAGTTCTATGTCCTCTTGCAATCACCTGGGTCCGACTGGTTGGCTAGTTTGAGGAAATTCAACAAACTTCATTGTCTTTTTGCCAATTTTAGGCAATTTTAGGATCCGACTCAAATTAAGCCCCGGTGATGACAAAAGCCACGTTCTGCGTCCAAACAGAATGCAGCAGGACAGTGTCACACGAGAACGCAGTTGGACAGAGCTGGTGGCATTGTTATTGTTTTTGTTATTGTTATTATTACTCAAGAATGCAGCCAGATGTAATCAGTCACATGTGCATGAAGCGTTTAAAGACAGCATCAGGTAGTAATGGTGTAAGTAACCACGCAAAATAAAGAATTGCAAGTGTGCTTTTGCTTAATCCTAACCATTGTGACAGTCCGCCATTTGTTGACATCATGGTAAAGGCATCCCGGAGTGTAAGGATAACTTAAATGTCATTAGTAGACGCAGGTCGTGACAGAGCGGCACCATGTGACAAGTTTGGGGTAAGAATGCATTGCAATGACAAGTGATATTGAAATCATCAGTTATTGCAGTAGGGATATCAGAGATGCCACAAAAAAGAAAGAAGTGAGAGTTTTGGTATTAACACACAATCAATTACTTTAACTGGGCTTCATTTTATCAATATACCTCAGGCAAAACAGCCCATCAACACAGCCCGGTGCGGTGTTCAAATGCAGGGTGAATGTAAGGTAATTTTGTCCAGTGAAGTAATAAATCACAATGTCTGACAGCAAACAGGCCCAAAATACATAACTGCATCACCCTCCATGCTACTTTCTCAAAAACGACAGTAGATTTTGCTCATGTTAAGACAATACAATAGGATACAACAGAAACTGTCCCGTGCACACATAGACTCTAATTAGCAATGGGCTTCCTTATGCAGTGCAATTAAAATAAAATAGAGCTTTTCCAAACAGTGCGACAGTGAACCATGTTGTGTCGATTCACAATCCAAGAATAGTCTGTTTTAATTTCCGTGTGGAAACTGGGCTAATTGGCTGTCAGTTAGCAAACAGAGAGCTGTCAGATCCACTCCCTGCTCATTTTGGAGAGATTAGCAAACAGCATGTACGTATTGCAGCACGGGAGGAAACAACGCACACACACACAGCTGACACTCTAATCCAGAATGACCTGCAGTGATTCAGCGAAATGGCGAGGAAAATTTGATTTTAAAATTATTATTATAAGAAACTGGGATATTTGGAGAGAGTTATTTGCTTACCTGCCAGTTACATTTGTCAGAGCAGAGAGATTTAAAGGGTTATTTCTCAGGTTTTTAAGAATGGCAATACTAATGGAAATTACAATAAGTCACCAGTTTACGGAGCTCCAATAGATTTCTATAAGACTTTTTTTTTCAAAAATGTTTTTTTTTTTCTCCACTGTGATGTTTGACCAAAGCTATAGCGACATCACCCACTGATTTGTAGACTTTGGTTTTGTAGCCTTGAATTTTACATTTTTGCTGTCACCATATTGGATTTCTTTGGAGCAAGAGGTTGGAGCTGCGACCACTATTGGCAGACAACCTGTCACTGAAAGAAGCCCACCCTTAATTATTGAGTTATTAAATTAGCTATAGCAACCAAAATAAGTTTTTGTTCCAGGCTGTAAACATTTTATTACTGCTCTAAAGTTGGGTGCTTGCAAGACAAAATTACAGATAAAAAGAGAGATTACAGCAACGCAAGAAAGACAGAAACAATAACAAACACAATAGAAAAGGGCGAATCAGTAGAACCATCTTACCAGCTAATCAGGGTTTAATTTGGTGTGTGTGTGTGTGTGTGTGTGTGCGTGCGTGTGAGGAAATCCAGAGAGTATATGCATTATACCCAAGTACTTATGGTTTGTCAGGCAAAATAAACGGAAATGAAATAAAATATTAATATCTCAGAAACAAACAACTTGCAGTATTACTTGTGGCAGGAAAATCAAAAAATCAAGAGAAAATAAAGAAAGAGAGAAAAATAAATAAATAAACTAGAGTGGTGATGATGAGGGAGAAGGAGGAAAGATGGGTAAGGACAAATAAAAGTAATCTCTACAGCTATAGTGGTAAAATAACAAACAAAGAAAAACTGATAATGATTATATAAGATATGGAAACAAACTTCATGACAAGGACAATAAACTGCTTTTGAGGATTAGGGTTAGGGGAGTGCAACCCACCCCAGCTCTCAGCAGCCGGTCCAGAATTAGACTGAGTCACTCTTGCAGTCAGCCTCAAGTGGCCATTAGAGGAACTGTAGTTTTTTTGCACCTTTGTGTTGAGTTGATTTTTCAGCCCTGGTGGTTGCCACTTGTGTCTGGTGCATTTTACACACTTTTCATTCTTCATTTTTCTGATAATTTTGGCTGCGTTCCTGCATATGGCTTAAAGGCATGTCTTGACAAGATTGTCTATTTTTGTTTAATCTTGGAATTTGCAGCTCAGCTCCCGCAATAAGTCGAAAATATTATGTGGAAACATAATTGTTGCATTCATACTGATAAGTGCAAAGAAATGCTCCACTGAAACCCATTTAAACTGACTTTGCAATCCCACAGCCATCAAAACACAAAAAACATGCACTGTATTTTTTCTGGTTGTCATTCTGAGCTTTTGTCTTGGAAATTGTAATTGTTTACTATTTTTAATCTGATTATGTTATTTATACCATATTTGGCATGTGCAAAAAATGCATGCTATTTCCACTAGCACTATCACAATCAATGTTGCTGCAAAGCATTGTCACATCTCAAGCTGTGATTATCAAAAACAAAAAAAACCCAAAAAAAACCCTTTAAATGTCAGGTTTTTGTCATGATGCAACTATATTTTTAGATGAAAAATAAAATAAAAAAAACACAAAAAATAATTATTTTCAGTAAACTACATACTATAGATTTATTTTGATTATCACAGCCTTGGATAGGTCAATGATTGGCAGCAACATTGATTTTTATACATCATTATTTTGTGTGCAGTGTTAAATACTCACACTCATACCGCTCTGCACACAAAATGCACTTTTCAAAATCAGGCTACAAAAAAATCTACTTTCATTGAATTTGTTTTTAACCAACACCTGTCGAGGGACCACTGTAGTATGTTTATTTAGGGCATTTTTTAATGTGCTTTATAATGATGTTTTTGGCTGTTTTTCCAACATGACTACTATGACATGACTCGACATGCTATTCTGTTTTGTTTTAATCCCTTTTTTAAACATATCTTATTGTGACATTTTTCGCCATACTATACTATGTTGATTTCGCCATTTTTTCGACATGCTTTAAAATGATGTTTTTTTTCAACATGCTAAACTATGAAAAGACTCAATATGCTATTTTATGTTGTTTTCAGACTTTTTTTTGTCATACTTTGACATATTTCGCACTACTATGCTAATACATTTTTGGCCATTTTTTCAATGTGCTTTATAATAATGTTTTTGGCTTTTTTATCAACATACTAAACTATGACATGACTCGAAATGCTATTCTATGTTCTTTTCATCCCTTTTTTTGACATATGTATTTTGATAATTTTCAACATACTATACTATGTTGATTGTGGCTATTTTTTTGACATGCCTTATAATGATGTTTTTGTTTCTTTTTTCAACATACTATACTATGACATGACTTGACATGCTATTCTTTGTGTTTTTCAGATATCCTTTTGACACGTCATATTTTGAAATTTTTCATCATACTATACTATGTCCATTTCAGCTTTTTTTTATGTGCTTTAAAATGATGTTGCTGGCTGTTTTTTTCAACATGCTATGCTATGAAAAGACTCATGCTATTCTATGTTGTTTTTCAGCCCATTCATGTCCTGTTTTGACATTTTCGACATACTATACTATGTTGATTTCGGCTATTCTTTCAACGTTACTTATAATGATGTTTTTGGCTGTTTTTTCAACATGCTATACTATGACATGACTGGAATTGCTATTCTTTGACATGCCATATTTTGATATTTTTTGCCATACTATAGTATGTTCATTTTGGCAGTTTTTTTTAACTTCTTTTATAATGACGTTTTGGCCTTTTTATCACCATCTATGCTATGAAATGATTATTTTCAGACCTTTTTTTGACAAGTCAATTTTTTGACAATTTTTGACATACTATAGTATGTTGATTTCAGCCGTTGTTTTTTAAAGTGCTTTGAAATGGTGCTTTTGGCTGTTTTTTCAACATGTTATGGCTATGACATGACAAAATATGCTCTTCTAGGTTTTTTCAGCCCTTTTTTTGACACGTCATATTTCAACATGTTTCGCCATACTATAATTTGTCGATTTCAGTTGTTTTTTCAACATGCTGTTTAATGGTGTTTTTGACTGTTTTTTCAACATGCTATACTATGATATGAAATGACATGCTATTCTATATTGTTTTCATCCCCTTTTTTGATATATCTTAGTTTGACATTTTTCGCCATACTATGTCAATTGCGGCAATTTTTTCAACGTATCCTATAATGATGTTTTGGGCGTTTTTTTTACCATCAATACTGTGACATGATTATGACACAGTAGTAGTACTATGACAGGGTTCAAAATGCTATTCTATGTTGTTTTCAGTCCTTTTTTTGCATGTGATACTTTGACATTTTTTGCAATACTATACCATGTCAATTTCAGTCGTTTTTTCTGCGTACTTTAAATTATGTTTTTGGCTGTTTTTCCAACATGTTCTACTATGACAAGACTCAACATCCTATTCTATTTGTCTTTCAGCCCTTTTTTTGACATGTCATATTTTGACATTTTCGCCATACTATACTATGTTGATTTCTGACATTTTTTAGACATGTTTTAAAATGATTTTCTTGACTGTTTTTTCAACATGCTATACCATGACACAACTCAAAATGCTATTATATGTTGTTTTTATCCCTTTTCCTGACATGTCATGTTTTGACATTTTTCAACATACTATACTATGTCGATTTATGCCATTTTTACCAAGAGCCTTATAATGATGTTTCTGGCTGTCTTTTTACATGCTACACTATGACATGACTGGAATTGCTATTCTATGTTGTTTTTAGCCCGTCTTTTGACATGTCATATTTTACATTTTTCACCATACTATACTATATCGATTTCGGCCATTTTTTTGACATGGGGTTTCATGATGTTTTTGGCAGATTTTTCATCATGCAATACTGTGACAGGACTTCACATGCTATTCTGTGTGTTTTTGAGCTCTTTTTTTGACATGTCATGCTTTGACACTTTTCGCCACACTATACTATGTTGAGTTCGGCCTTTTTTTATAAGTGCTTTATGATGATGTTTTTAACTGTTTTTTCAACATGCTATACTATGAAATGACTCAAAATGTTATTCTTAGTTGTTTTCATCCCTTTTTTTGACATGTCATATTTTAACTTTTTTCGCCATACTATACTATGTCAATTTCGGCTATTTTTTCGACATGCTGTTTAATGATGACATGACCCAACATGCTTTTCTATGTTGTATGTCAAAACAAGGGCTTGAAACAACATAAAACAGCATTTTTTGAGTTATGTTATTTTATAGCATCTTGAAGAAACAGCCAAAAACATCATTGTAAAGCACATCCAAAAAATGTTGGAAAACGAGATTGTATAGTATGGCGAAAAATGCCATTGGTGGAGATTTTCTCGCTACCTGCTGCATTCAGTCCAAACCCAACACAACTTCTCCTGATGTTAAAAAATAACATACATAGCAAAAAAGCAGCAAAGATTTGAGGCGATACTGGCTGCTGAATGTGCATGTGCTGTATATATATATATATATACAGCACATGCACATTCAGCAGCCAGTATCGCCTCAAATCTTTGCTGCTTTTTTGCTATGTATGTTATTTTTTAACATCAGGAGAAGTTGTGTTGGGTTTGGACTGAATGCAGCAGGTAGCGAGAAAATCTCCACCAATGGCATTTTTCGCCATACTATACAATCTCGTTTTCCAACATTTTTTGGATGTGCTTTACAATGATGTTTTTGGCTGTTTCTTCAAGATGCTATAAAATAACATAACTCAAAAAATGCTGTTTTATGTTGTTTCAAGCCCTTGTTTTGACATACAACATAGAAAAGCATGTTGGGTCATGTCATCATTA
This sequence comes from Plectropomus leopardus, assembly GCF_008729295.1. Taxonomy (NCBI): domain Eukaryota; kingdom Metazoa; phylum Chordata; class Actinopteri; order Perciformes; family Serranidae; genus Plectropomus; species Plectropomus leopardus. The sequence continues at coordinate 29,968 of NW_024629378.1, forward strand.
AACAGCATGTCGAAAAAATAGCCGAAATTGACATAGTATAGTATGGCGAAAAAAGTTAAAATATGACATGTCAAAAAAAGGGATGAAAACAACTAAGAATAACATTTTGAGTCATTTCATAGTATAGCATGTTGAAAAAACAGTTAAAAACATCATCATAAAGCACTTATAAAAAAAGGCCGAACTCAACATAGTATAGTGTGGCGAAAAGTGTCAAAGCATGACATGTCAAAAAAAGAGCTCAAAAACACACAGAATAGCATGTGAAGTCCTGTCACAGTATTGCATGATGAAAAATCTGCCAAAAACATCATGAAACCCCATGTCAAAAAAATGGCCGAAATCGATATAGTATAGTATGGTGAAAAATGTAAAATATGACATGTCAAAAGACGGGCTAAAAACAACATAGAATAGCAATTCCAGTCATGTCATAGTGTAGCATGTAAAAAGACAGCCAGAAACATCATTATAAGGCTCTTGGTAAAAATGGCATAAATCGACATAGTATAGTATGTTGAAAAATGTCAAAACATGACATGTCAGGAAAAGGGATAAAAACAACATATAATAGCATTTTGAGTTGTGTCATGGTATAGCATGTTGAAAAAACAGTCAAGAAAATCATTTTAAAACATGTCTAAAAAATGTCAGAAATCAACATAGTATAGTATGGCGAAAATGTCAAAATATGACATGTCAAAAAAAGGGCTGAAAGACAAATAGAATAGGATGTTGAGTCTTGTCATAGTAGAACATGTTGGAAAAACAGCCAAAAACATAATTTAAAGTACGCAGAAAAAACGACTGAAATTGACATGGTATAGTATTGCAAAAAATGTCAAAGTATCACATGCAAAAAAAGGACTGAAAACAACATAGAATAGCATTTTGAACCCTGTCATAGTACTACTACTGTGTCATAATCATGTCACAGTATTGATGGTAAAAAAAACGCCCAAAACATCATTATAGGATACGTTGAAAAAATTGCCGCAATTGACATAGTATGGCGAAAAATGTCAAACTAAGATATATCAAAAAAGGGGATGAAAACAATATAGAATAGCATGTCATTTCATATCATAGTATAGCATGTTGAAAAAACAGTCAAAAACACCATTAAACAGCATGTTGAAAAAACAACTGAAATCGACAAATTATAGTATGGCGAAACATGTTGAAATATGACGTGTCAAAAAAAGGGCTGAAAAAACCTAGAAGAGCATATTTTGTCATGTCATAGCCATAACATGTTGAAAAAACAGCCAAAAGCACCATTTCAAAGCACTTTAAAAAACAACGGCTGAAATCAACATACTATAGTATGTCAAAAATTGTCAAAAAATTGACTTGTCAAAAAAAGGTCTGAAAATAATCATTTCATAGCATAGATGGTGATAAAAAGGCCAAAACGTCATTATAAAAGAAGTTAAAAAAAACTGCCAAAATGAACATACTATAGTATGGCAAAAAATATCAAAATATGGCATGTCAAAGAATAGCAATTCCAGTCATGTCATAGTATAGCATGTTGAAAAAACAGCCAAAAACATCATTATAAGTAACGTTGAAAGAATAGCCGAAATCAACATAGTATAGTATGTCGAAAATGTCAAAACAGGACATGAATGGGCTGAAAAACAACATAGAATAGCATGAGTCTTTTCATAGCATAGCATGTTGAAAAAAACAGCCAGCAACATCATTTTAAAGCACATAAAAAAAAGCTGAAATGGACATAGTATAGTATGATGAAAAATTTCAAAATATGACGTGTCAAAAGGATATCTGAAAAACACAAAGAATAGCATGTCAAGTCATGTCATAGTATAGTATGTTGAAAAAAGAAACAAAAACATCATTATAAGGCATGTCAAAAAAATAGCCACAATCAACATAGTATAGTATGTTGAAAATTATCAAAATACATATGTCAAAAAAAGGGATGAAAAGAACATAGAATAGCATTTCGAGTCATGTCATAGTTTAGTATGTTGATAAAAAAGCCAAAAACATTATTATAAAGCACATTGAAAAAATGGCCAAAAATGTATTAGCATAGTAGTGCGAAATATGTCAAAGTATGACAAAAAAAAGTCTGAAAACAACATAAAATAGCATATTGAGTCTTTTCATAGTTTAGCATGTTGAAAAAAAACATCATTTTAAAGCATGTCGAAAAAATGGCGAAATCAACATAGTATAGTATGGCGAAAAATGTCACAATAAGATATGTTTAAAAAAGGGATTAAAACAAAACAGAATAGCATGTCGAGTCATGTCATAGTAGTCATGTTGGAAAAACAGCCAAAAACATCATTATAAAGCACATTAAAAAATGCCCTAAATAAACATACTACAGTGGTCCCTCGACAGGTGTTGGTTAAAAACAAATTCAATGAAAGTAGATTTTTTTGTAGCCTGATTTTGAAAAGTGCATTTTGTGTGCAGAGCGGTATGAGTGTGAGTATTTAACACTGCACACAAAATAATGATGTATAAAAATCAATGTTGCTGCCAATCATTGACCTATCCAAGGCTGTGATAATCAAAATAAATCTATAGTATGTAGTTTACTGAAAATAATTATTTTTTGTGTTTTTTTTATTTTATTTTTCATCTAAAAATATAGTTGCATCATGACAAAAACCTGACATTTAAAGGGTTTTTTTTGGGTTTTTTTTGTTTTTGATAATCACAGCTTGAGATGTGACAATGCTTTGCAGCAACATTGATTGTGATAGTGCTAGTGGAAATAGCATGCATTTTTTGCACATGCCAAATATGGTATAAATAACATAATCAGATTAAAAATAGTAAACAATTACAATTTCCAAGACAAAAGCTCAGAATGACAACCAGAAAAAATACAGTGCATGTTTTTTGTGTTTTGATGGCTGTGGGATTGCAAAGTCAGTTTAAATGGGTTTCAGTGGAGCATTTCTTTGCACTTATCAGTATGAATGCAACAATTATGTTTCCACATAATATTTTCGACTTATTGCGGGAGCTGAGCTGCAAATTCCAAGATTAAACAAAAATAGACAATCTTGTCAAGACATGCCTTTAAGCCATATGCAGGAACGCAGCCAAAATTATCAGAAAAATGAAGAATGAAAAGTGTGTAAAATGCACCAGACACAAGTGGCAACCACCAGGGCTGAAAAATCAACTCAACACAAAGGTGCAAAAAAACTACAGTTCCTCTAATGGCCACTTGAGGCTGACTGCAAGAGTGACTCAGTCTAATTCTGGACCGGCTGCTGAGAGCTGGGGTGGGTTGCACTCCCCTAACCCTAATCCTCAAAAGCAGTTTATTGTCCTTGTCATGAAGTTTGTTTCCATATCTTATATAATCATTATCAGTTTTTCTTTGTTTGTTATTTTACCACTATAGCTGTAGAGATTACTTTTATTTGTCCTTACCCATCTTTCCTCCTTCTCCCTCATCATCACCACTCTAGTTTATTTATTTATTTTTCTCTCTTTCTTTATTTTCTCTTGATTTTTTGATTTTCCTGCCACAAGTAATACTGCAAGTTGTTTGTTTCTGAGATATTAATATTTTATTTCATTTCCGTTTATTTTGCCTGACAAACCATAAGTACTTGGGTATAATGCATATACTCTCTGGATTTCCTCACACGCACGCACACACACACACACACACACACACCAAATTAAACCCTGATTAGCTGGTAAGATGGTTCTACTGATTCGCCCTTTTCTATTGTGTTTGTTATTGTTTCTGTCTTTCTTGCGTTGCTGTAATCTCTCTTTTTATCTGTAATTTTGTCTTGCAAGCACCCAACTTTAGAGCAGTAATAAAATGTTTACAGCCTGGAACAAAAACTTATTTTGGTTGCTATAGCTAATTTAATAACTCAATAATTAAGGGTGGGCTTCTTTCAGTGACAGGTTGTCTGCCAATAGTGGTCGCAGCTCCAACCTCTTGCTCCAAAGAAATCCAATATGGTGACAGCAAAAATGTAAAATTCAAGGCTACAAAACCAAAGTCTACAAATCAGTGGGTGATGTCGCTATAGCTTTGGTCAAACATCACAGTGGAGAAAAAAAAAAACATTTTTGAAAAAAAAAGTCTTATAGAAATCTATTGGAGCTCCGTAAACTGGTGACTTATTGTAATTTCCATTAGTATTGCCATTCTTAAAAACCTGAGAAATAACCCTTTAAATCTCTCTGCTCTGACAAATGTAACTGGCAGGTAAGCAAATAACTCTCTCCAAATATCCCAGTTTCTTATAATAATAATTTTAAAATCAAATTTTCCTCGCCATTTCGCTGAATCACTGCAGGTCATTCTGGATTAGAGTGTCAGCTGTGTGTGTGTGCGTTGTTTCCTCCCGTGCTGCAATACGTACATGCTGTTTGCTAATCTCTCCAAAATGAGCAGGGAGTGGATCTGACAGCTCTCTGTTTGCTAACTGACAGCCAATTAGCCCAGTTTCCACACGGAAATTAAAACAGACTATTCTTGGATTGTGAATCGACACAACATGGTTCACTGTCGCACTGTTTGGAAAAGCTCTATTTTATTTTAATTGCACTGCATAAGGAAGCCCATTGCTAATTAGAGTCTATGTGTGCACGGGACAGTTTCTGTTGTATCCTATTGTATTGTCTTAACATGAGCAAAATCTACTGTCGTTTTTGAGAAAGTAGCATGGAGGGTGATGCAGTTATGTATTTTGGGCCTGTTTGCTGTCAGACATTGTGATTTATTACTTCACTGGACAAAATTACCTTACATTCACCCTGCATTTGAACACCGCACCGGGCTGTGTTGATGGGCTGTTTTGCCTGAGGTATATTGATAAAATGAAGCCCAGTTAAAGTAATTGATTGTGTGTTAATACCAAAACTCTCACTTCTTTCTTTTTTGTGGCATCTCTGATATCCCTACTGCAATAACTGATGATTTCAATATCACTTGTCATTGCAATGCATTCTTACCCCAAACTTGTCACATGGTGCCGCTCTGTCACGACCTGCGTCTACTAATGACATTTAAGTTATCCTTACACTCCGGGATGCCTTTACCATGATGTCAACAAATGGCGGACTGTCACAATGGTTAGGATTAAGCAAAAGCACACTTGCAATTCTTTATTTTGCGTGGTTACTTACACCATTACTACCTGATGCTGTCTTTAAACGCTTCATGCACATGTGACTGATTACATCTGGCTGCATTCTTGAGTAATAATAACAATAACAAAAACAATAACAATGCCACCAGCTCTGTCCAACTGCGTTCTCGTGTGACACTGTCCTGCTGCATTCTGTTTGGACGCAGAACGTGGCTTTTGTCATCACCGGGGCTTAATTTGAGTCGGATCCTAAAATTGCCTAAAATTGGCAAAAAGACAATGAAGTTTGTTGAATTTCCTCAAACTAGCCAACCAGTCGGACCCAGGTGATTGCAAGAGGACATAGAACTGTGAGAGACTTGGGGAGTGAAGAAACTAGCAGGGGAAAGAAGGCCGACGGCTCTGTGGATGTTTTAATGGCTGTTTTGGACAAATAAGCATGAAAGTAGGAATACATTTTTATTGTTATTCTGCTGCATCTGTATAGATTATTGACAGTATTATTGAGTGTTGGTGCGGCGCTGTCCGTAGTACTGAAACAGGATGGAGGTACAGATGGACAGATGTAATTAAGCCTGCATGACCTTCGTGGTTCTAAATTAAAGAATTCGACCCTAATTCCTAAATTTCCCCCCACTGTAGAAACCTGGCTGAAGGTACAAGAAAACTGGCTGAAGGTACAAATTAAAAGAGAAAGTAAAACTGTTTCTGTGCGCCTCATCCTGATGATTTTGAGTGAACAGAATACTCTGATTAATAAATCTATGTAAATATTGCGCTGTTTGTGGATGTATCTCTTTTAGTCAAAAGTGCGCTGTAATTTATCCGTCACATATATGTTCAGTAAACAGTTTTTCCCTCTGCCTCATGTCTACTCCTCCCGTCTATGTGTGTATGTGTGTGTGTGTGTGTGTGTGTGTGTGTGTGTGTGTGTGTGGAGCTGGGCGGAGTCATGGAGTTTGGCAGGTTGATTATCCACACACCTGCAGTTCATCACTCACCTGCTGCTGATCAGGTAATCACCTCCACTGCTGCAGGATAAAAGGAGCGGCTCATTCCTCCACTCTCTCCCCTCTCTCTCAGATCATCCATTACACACCAGTGATCCCTAGAATCCTGTCACCAGCTCAAATATGCTCTGTCCCTGGCTCTTTCTCTACTCTGTCTTTCTGGAAACTTGCAAAAATCCCAAGAAACCCTAGAACCACTTACTTGGATTCTCAGCCCCATTCCTACTCACCCGAACACAGTCCTGGAAATCCATCCACTCACAAGGAAACCCTGCAACAGAGAAAAACCCAGCCCTGAAGACTCTGGACTTCTCATCCCCCCAAAACCCAGCTCCAGAACCCAGCCAAGCCCCTGTCCCCCTCTAGAAACTCAGAGACTCAATCAATAAATAACTTGTTGTTGCAACTAAACCTTTTGTTTCTGTGTCTGTCTGCACTGGGGTCCAGCTGACAGAACTTACTCTTTTAAACTTCAGTTTCTGAAGTTCTCATTTGGTATATACACAGATCTTATAATTGTGAGGTGGAGGGGATTGCGTCACCATCTGCCAAGCTGCAGACCACTGTTTGAGACCAACACACAACAAAGGCGGTTGTGTTTTAGCAAATCATTGCAGCATTTCCATCAGCTTTTCACCAGCAGCTTTTCAACACCTAATGTGGGTGTTTTGAAGCGACATTTCGAATTTAAACAAGATATCCCTGCTTTTCCAGCTGGGATTATGTCCCAAACAAATTTATATTTCTAAGCAAAAACGTAACCTTTTACTACCCATAACCAAGTGTTTTTTGTGCAAAACCAAACCACACATTAACCACAGCAGATTTGAAACATAGACGTTGAACAAAGAATGTAAACCAGAGACTGTTCTTTTAGATGATTATTGATTTTTAAACTCTTTGGAATTAAAAATATTTATTTTATTCAATGTTGGCATAAATTTAGCTTATTCATTCGTGCTCTTATTTATCAGCTTATTATTTAACGGTTTTTACGGCACTAGCACTGAATTAGTACATGGTGGATGTGTTAAGCACAATTTCATTTTTATATGAAGCATAAAGATGACAAACTTGAATCTTGAATGTCCCTACATAATAACCCACAAATGTAATGTATCCATGGTTTTCAGAAATGAACAGTAACAACACTTTTTGTGGTGATTGGATTTGTTTACTCTGATAATGGGTGCTGCTTTAGCTTGTCCAGGACCAATCCCTGTATACGAGGGTTTTTTTTGGGGTTTTTTTTTCAAACTGACGTGTTTCCATTAGGTGTATCTTATATTTGCAATTTCAATTTTGCTCAATTTGAGGGTTAATGGAAACCCTCCTAGTGCGACAAAAACATGTTTCAGTATTTTTATGTGGTGTGTTCAGGTGTGCCTAGGAGAAACCAAGATATCCAAAGTAGAGACACAGTGGACAGCACAGTGGAGAAGAACTTTGCTTATTTCATCTTTATTTGTTTTCAGTTGTGATGAAGACGCTGCTTTTACATGTTGGCATGACGGATAAACGATTGTCCTCCAATAAGAAGTCATTTCACAGCTCAATACGCTGATCTAACGGGAGGCATTGCAATGTGTGTGTTTGTGTGTATTATCATCTCTGAGCTGATAACAAGTACAGACAGTTTGTGGCTGGAAATACTTCCAACTGTAAACTGCAAGTCTGACGAGCTCTATATGTTTCACAACAACGTGAGGAGATCTGCGATGAGGTCAGGGGTCCAACATATCTGCCATGTAATAAATACAGTCTCTTCCTGTCATATTATATGTAATTATAGTCTGACTGCACTTCACGGAAACAGAAGGAAATATTTCAGTCTAGATGAAAAACTAGTGATAGCTAAGTAAATTTATGCTACTGCCTTCATCAAATAGACATCAAACTTGACTTCAGCAGCAAATATGACCAGATCATGTGTATGTTTCAGGCTTAAAACCTTAATTCTGCCTTTTTTTGGTCATAAAAATAAAACTGATAAGAGAGGAGGACGGAGATAGTAGCAGAAAAGAAGGAAGGAAAGAGAAAAGAGAAGAGAGCTGGGAGAAAGGACGGAGAGGAGATGCAGCAGAGAAATGATGATGAGGAGGAAGCTGATATAATTTGCCTGTCAGAATTCATTAGGGCTAAACTGGCAACACACACACACACACACACACACACACACACACACACACACACTCGATGGTTTTAATTCCAGAATCTCATTTCAGATCTGATTAATTACTCTCTCACGCTTGACGAAGGAAATCAGCAGCAAAACTGAAGGGATTAACACTCACGCGCGCTCCACACGCACACACACACACGGATGGTAAATGAATTATTCATCCAGCTCGCCTGTTTTTGTTTTTGTTTTAAATTGAAAACGCAACACAACGGCAACACAATTATAACAGCAAAATAATGGGACATAAACTCTGTGTGTGTGTGTGTGTGTGTGTGTGCGTGTGTGTGTGTGTGTCTAAGTGTTACATTGAGTTAAGCACATAGGTGTCAAAAGAAAACAAAAGCAGCACATTTTGGTGATACTGAAAACACCAAAAACAACTATCAATGGAGCTAAAGTCTCTACCTCAGCTGCAGTTTACCACTTTGAACCTGTGTCGTCTGGAATGTAATGACATGCTCTACAAATACAGTTGCTGTGTATTCATGAAGTCTGTTGCATGAAAGTTAGATGTGCTACACATTCACCTACCAAAGGGGCAGCAACCTTAGGCAAGCGTGCTACTATTATACTATAGTTCAACTAATGGCAGATTAGCAATAAGTACGCAGGAGAGAATTTTGAAATGTTCATGTGCAGGGTTTCCCACACATTCATTTATTCATGGCGGCCCACTATGATGCCATTTATTTTCTATTTTTGGAGTTGGTGAGTTCATTAGGAATGCTGTTGGATTTTACATAGCCGACCAGTCACTGCATACATACTCTGGGCACAAACAGAGCAGCAGCACACCAGGGATAGTGAAACTGAAACTTAGACACAAAAAGTTGACCTTTTCTAACATTATGTTAACATACTGAGTGAAATACTTTTTTGACTAAAACTTGACCTGTAAAATCCTTGTTAAAAACATGTTACTCCAACTGAAATTGTAATAAACTGATTTGACTAATACACCTTGATAATGCGGTTGGGGGAAGATTTCCTCTTTCATGTGTACACCTCAACTGGACCTGAAGACCAAGGTGTTCTGTGCATGCTCCAAAGCGCCTGTGTCGTGCTTTGATCCAGAAATCGATCAGCATAAACTTGTAGAAGAAAGCTGGGAAAAATGAAAAAAATAAGGGAAGAATATAAAACTAGATGAAGGTTAAAAAGTAAAAGGTAAAGTATGCAGGAAATGTACACCGCCTTAAAGTTATCCCTGTTTTCATTGTTAGACATGCAACCTGTTCACTGTTTGCTAACTTGTTTGGTATGTGAAATAATGTGGTCGGATCATTAAATGCACCTGCTGGTGGGTGACAAAATGTGGACTGATCCATGTGGAGCAATGGCAGCTGTATGGATCTTGAATAACAGTTAAACAGTTTCTAAAAACATTTGGGGCGTAACAGAATCTTGACATATATTCCATTAGTGCTGCTTAGTTGTACCATTTGATCGTTTTTTTCTGCCTCCATTTTCACTGTGCAGGAAGCAGTATGTTGCCCACTTCCTGTTTACAAACTCTTGCTCTTACAGCTGGACATGGAACTTAAATTTGTTTCTGAATACACATTAGGAGAGAAATAGACAGTGCAGTCACATAATCTTGATTTATATTTGATCAGTACTGCCTAGTTTGGTCAGATATCGGTCTGAGTGTGAAAGGGGGGTTAAGTGTCTTGATTCAGCTCTGTTAAGCTCTAGCCGTAGTTGCAGAATGGTTGGTATAAGTACAGCCTGTGATTTGAGCAACAGCCAGCCAGGGAAGTTTTTCTACACATACTATCCACATTGTTATGATACAAAGTATTGCTTTAGCTGTTCATTTTTCTGGGTCTAAAAGTTTGTTTCCACTTACTTCTGCAACAGCAGCTTCTCTAATCAATCGATCCGATCAACTGATCAGATATCCATCCAACTATTCAAACTCCACAAACTGCTGCTAAAAAACAACAAAACAATAAAAAAATTTAAAAAACTCATTAAGAGCTCTGCCAACGCTGCATTCATGGATGCTAAAAACCTCCACATTTTAAGAGGGAACACAGACTGATACAGAAGAAAAGACACACACAAGCAGACAGTTTGCAACTTTAGTCTTGCACTTTAAAGTGTGGATTCGAATGATGTATGACTTTCGGTGGTCATTGCAAGATACTGTGATTTGACTGTAAGAGAGAGGCCACCTCAAATCACAAAAGGTGAGAGCATAGCCAGGGTTTTTACAGATACATTTTGGGGAGCGAGGGATTGACATTAGATTGATATGGCACATGGATTAACAATATGGCCCTGCATATCTAAATGTTTGCCAACATTTACCACCTGGATGTCTACACATTTACATGACTGGATATGGAGTCGTACAATATGGATGAAATCCTGAGGGATATTGGGCTGAGTTTGGTTTGCATTACATCCATTTGTGAGATGCTTTTGTTCAAAGTATCTAGAAGTGCAATCAAACTCAACAGGAACAAAAGGTAGATGCCATGACCTGATATGTGCCCTCCCACATAAACTGCTTGAAGCTTTCTCCTTTTCTTTCTTTTTTTGTTCAAAGAAATGAGATGTTGGTAATTGCTAGCATGCAGTGTTGAAGTACAGTCTGAAAAGGTGGATTTTCAGCCTGCGGTAGGAAATGGCAGTGTCTCATTGGGGAGTTCATACCACCACGGTGGGGCCACAAACACAGTAGAGCTTCAACCAAAGCTTCAGCCAAAACAGGGTCCTCTGAGAGGAGGGGCAGCCAACTGTCCAGAGGCAAATGAGAACAATGGTTGTGCCCGAGTGTAGTTATTTTAAGGCATTTTCTGCCGTCATTACCAAGCATAAGAGTAGAGAGAGGACATAAGCATGCAACAAATGTCCCTGGCTCGATTGAACTGGGGATGTTTCTGTTCACGGTCAGTGCCTTAACCCCCATGTCAGCAGGGTGCCACCAGAGTGTAAGGTTTAGATTGGGGGGAGGAGAGGCAGTGCTCTTTGTTGCCCTGTGTGCTAGCACTAGAATTTTAAACTTGATGTGAGCTGCAATAAGAAAACAGAGAGTGGGAATGGTGTAGGATGGGCAGCAACGTTGTGGACTAGCTGCAGGGGTCTGGTCAGAGGCTTCCATGAATGAAGTTGCAGTAGTGAAACCAGATGATGTGCCTGGATGCATCCACTACCCCTCCGCACCTCCTATAAATGCACACGTGCTCCATATAGCACATTGTCACCAGCAGTGTTTCAACATGACACCATCCTTCCATGTTTCGTGCGCATGCGACCGGTTCCATCCAGCCGTGTTCTAAAGTACACGCACGTATCATTTCGGACGCGCCTGGTGCCGTCCGTCGGCATACAATAACATCAATCGCACATCAAACCCTGTTGCACACCATTATGTGGAAACATGACGCTCAACCTGGAAACTGTAGCAAAACGGTGCAGACTCTTTTGAGACTGAACATGCCCCAGGTCAAACATCCAGCAGCAGGAAGTAAACATGCATTAAAACAGACATATTTAAAACTAAAAGCATGCAGAGAAAACCAAGCACAGCAATAAAAGCCATCTAATAAAATCATGCATCATACAATAGCCATAGCAAAACACAAATATGAATATAAGGAAAGAAATGAAAGAAATTACTTCCTGACTGACCCACATTTCCTCCTCTAGGAGTCCTGCCTGACCTGCAGAACTAAAAAACTTAGTCAAGATTGAAGTCTTTTTAAATGACTGAAGAGAGGTCTGGCTCTTTAAAGAATGTTCAGATGTTTGGTTGCTCCACAGTGACACTGACATGTCAATTTCCTGTGTGTACCGCGACGGTCTCTCTCCCTGTCAGTCCCTTTATTCAAACACTCACTTACAGTCTTGACTTTCACAAGTCAGCCTAAGCTCATCTGCAGGACCAATCACAATTCATTACCACGGTGGCTGTCACTAACGCCCCATGAAAATGAATTCTAAGTGCTTTCATGGCTCATTATGAACCTGTGACCTCCAACAGAGAAACTTTCCTCTGACAAAATCATTTTCTGCTCCGTCCTAGAAAAAAGAGTCCACAATTAATGTTATTAAATTTACATTTTTATTCATTTTGTTGCTGGCTAAATGCTTTAACCTTCTGAAAACTCAGCAAATTGACTGAAAAAAAAAGTTCTTGCCAAGTTGCTAATTACCTTTTCCTCCATGTTTTCAAAAGAAAGCAAACCATTTTGCTCAGATTTCAAAGCTTTGTGAAGGCAGTACAAAAAAATTAATTTCCTTGTCTCTTTTTTTTATAAAGGTGCTCTACAACTACTGTGAAATGATCACAATGCTCAGTCCACAGTGAAATGAAAACAGAAATCTTTAAATGAGCCGTCAGTTATGATGTCACAGCTATACTATGTAAGACTAGAAACTGCTGCTTAGTGTCATTCTCCGGCTGCAGAGATGGTGCAGAGATGCAGAGAGTGCACATGTGGAAGGCCCAGAAACACTGACCAATCAGAGCAGATTGGGCTTTTTTGGAAGGTAGCTTAAAGAAACAGGCACCAAAACTGAGCATTTCAGACAGACTTTGAATGCAGGTATATCCAGGCAGTCAATATGAGAAAAATTATGTTTTGTTTTTTTTTCATTAAAGCATGTAAACATGTTCTAGTAGAAATCCAAAGTACATGTTTGAACCTGAAAATTGGCATAATATGAGACCTTTAAAAACTCACAGAGACAAAAATATACAAAAAAAAAGTACATAGCATAAGGATATAAATACAAAACGTGGACATGAGGAAAGCTAAGGTAAATATTCAAAGCAACATCTAAACACATCATAATTATAAATAATCACAGTAAAAGTGACTCAGTGGGAGCAGCTGCATGGCGTCCCTGATAAAAAAAAGTTTAGGGCTTCGCACTGACTTTATGAACACAAAATGAAATGAAGATAAGATGTGAAACTAAAACTTACAGAGAAGAAAAACAAAACATATATAGAGAGTGGGTGGTACAATGAACGCCTGCAGGGTTTAATAAAAACAAAAACAGTTTTTCTAAGAGAAACTGGACAAAAAAAGAGAGAGAGATTGTGACAGACAGGAGGAAGGCAAACAAAATTAACAATTTGGAGGGAACACGGAGAGCCAAGAGTCTCAGGGAACAGACGACTGCAGATGAAGCTAATGTTCCCACTTTGTTCATGGAGATGTGAGCAGACTGAACTCACTGATTGTCATGAATTTTAAAACTTGCAGGGTAAAAAAGAAGAAAACATTTGTTCATCCCGTACACAATATAGAAAATGATGTCTTTTAGAAACAAATAGAAATAGTGTCCTTGGAAATGTTACCTCTAAATACTCACACACACACTGTTTCTCTGTCCATGGCCACTTTAACTGTATTCACCTGCAAAAAAGTCCTGCAGCCACCGAATCAATCGATTGACTGCTGTTTTATCCCCAAACGGCTCAAAATTCTCTCAATCAAATCCAACACCACAGGGAGACAGGAGGAAACAGCAGTGCTCTCCTGTGGCTCAGTTGGGAGAGAATCTCCGCTGACAAATACAAATGGATTGGTCATGAATAATGAAGTGAATGAATCATCCAACAGCCGGCTTGATGACTAGAGTGTGATGTGAATGTTTTTGCCGTTGTAATGTCGCTGTTCCAGGACATAAGGCTAATTTTGAGGTTGTAAGTCATTGCGATTCAGATGAAAAAGAACATTCAGTAAGATAATGCTGCAAATGATGATTAGTGAGGTCCAAGCCTGAGTGAGAGGACAATGAGAAAGTTTCATTTATCTGTTTGGTTGAAGTTGAAATGTTGAAAAAGGGATGATGTGAAAACAATGAATCTCTGACAGTCAGCAAATAAAATGACAATCTTCTTGATTCCCAGAGGATGAACTCTTCTGATTTGAATGATCCCATCACCTTTGCACCAGTGCCACCAACAGGACAAACTTCAAAATGAATAAAAAGTGTATGCCCATAGGCATGAGCAGAAAGAATTAATAACACCAAACCAAGCAGTTAAAGCTGTTTGTTTAACTGTTTGTTTGTTTGTTTTCATCATGTTTCGTGTATTTATTCTCGTTTCCTTTTTTAAAATATCTTCATGTTCATTATTGCCGTCTTACTTGCATCTTTATCTGCAATTTCAATTTGCACAGTTTGAGGGTTAATGCAAACCTGCCTCGTAGCCGTGTGTAGTTGTCAGGCAAGGATGTATGGCTTGACCATGTCTTTGATACAGAAGTGTAGACGGATTCTTAATGGTAGATACCAGTACTTCTATATAAATACTTTTCAATTAAATACGCACTGCATGTCCCATGGACTTTACTTTGCTTCTTAAAGGTTGTTTACCGCTGGAGAACTTTATTCTGGTAACTCAGAGACCTGCACAATTAGCTCCTGCATCATTTTCAGTGGAAAAAATGAGGGGTGCGCTGGTAACAGCTCGCCAACTGGAAGTACCGATCATCCTATGCCACTGAACCAAGAGTGGCATACCATTAGTGAGTTTTTGATCCTGGCATCACTCCTGCTGCTGCTGAGGCTCAAAGAAAAGCTACATCATCACTCTGTTGTCTGTTCTGTCCAACACTTTCTTACTGTGGCTGTAATGAACCATGCAGCCTCTAGAGGACACTAGCTGAACTTTAGACCGTTTTTCCCCTATAGTTTCTCGCTGTTGGTTTTTGGAGGTTGGACTAAGGATCAGAAAGCAAGGAGGTGTCACACACTCTGGAGGAAACATCTGAAAAACAAGCTCACAAGGCCTTCAATATTTGATCCTTGTTTTTCCTCAAACTTTCTTCTTCTTGTCAAACTTTTTTGTGACCTTACCTTTCTGACGTGAGCCACACTTTTATCACCTGTGGTGGGAAAAAAAAGGTACTCTTGAGAGCACGCACACACACGCACGCACACACACACACACACACACACACACACAGATATTCAGCAACATGGCTTTAAAAAGTGGGATGTTAACGAAATGATTTCATTATTGATCAGGGGACTGCAGCCTGCAGCAGTCAGTCAGCTTCTGAAAGTGATGAATCATCCATTTGAAAGAGAGGAGCAAAACACTGTCACGCAAGGACACACGCTGCATAATTACACACACACACACACACACACACACACACACACACACACACACACACACAAAGAGAAGACAAACCCCACACAAAAAAGTAGTAATGAAATGATTGATAGGTTAGTCTAGGGCTGAAAGTAGTGATCATTTTGCCAAATTATTCATTTAATTTAAATAGCACTGCAGTGAATTTCTGGACAGTTTACCTGCAGGCAACCAAAGCTTGCTTAAACACCATTGGTCAATACTACAAGGAAACCTAATTGCTACCAATATCAAAATCTCATTCCGTTGCCTACAGATTCTGCAAACACCATTCATATGCAGATATCTGTTAGCAGAGATTAACCCATTGTTAATATAAAGATATTGATTAGTAATATTAATATTGATTATGTGCTGCTGTCTTGGCGGAGGTCTTTCTTGAAAAATAAGCTTACTATGTCAGTGGTACTTTGAATATAAATACTGATGTGAGCACTGAGTTTCCATCACTGCTACAGAATATACAATGTTTTGAAGAGTTTCATTGTGCTGATGTGGCAGTAGATCAATATAAGTTAATGTTGGATCATGTTCCCCCAAACTTGACAAATCTGTTTAGTGAATTTTTCCTGAATATAGTTTCCTCAGTCAAGTTGCGAGCTCATTCATAAAACACACAAAGAGAGCAGTAATCAGAATTTTACAAGACTGGCTCCCAGCATCAAAGAACCACAGTCACACATAAAACATGCATGACACAGCATCACGGGGTTTAAGTAGGAAAATGGAAAAAAAATGAAAGCACACTGTGAGTGAGCTTCTCGCCTCGCATCAGCTCACGGCTCGCTTGCATTCAACAGGAATAATACAGGTGAAAAGCTTTTCAACTTCAACCTGAGATTATTGTTCATGGTCAAGGAGTATTTGTGTGTGAGGGTTGAGTATGAAAGAGCAGCTGTTCAGCTATTTAATCTGAAGGTCAAAAAGGATGCAATCTCCTTTGGCATGTTTGCTTTGAGTTGTATATAAAGGCACATGGTGCACAATATGATTTTCTTTGTATTAAAGGGGAGGTTTCATGCTTTACTATTTTTCTGTCAGATATATATTAATGGACTCATTAAACATAGCTTGAATATTCATTTTTTTCTATCTTTTTTCTTTTTTTTTTCTAATTTGGCTGCAAGATGACGTCAGCTCATTATAGGTATTTCTTTGGGTCCACTGCTCCAGGCACACTTTTGTGAGTGTGTGCAATGTGTAACCTAAACTGCTAAATGTAGCTCCAAGCTAACAAGCTAAATTTCTCCCCATTTCCAATCCTATTCCGGTAGGAAGATGTTGGTTTTTGTTTATAAGCTTTTATTGGTGTTCTGTAATGGAAGAAAGTATTGTTATACAGTCATTCTGCAGTTTCTTGTACAATGCTACATGCTATATCAGGAAAACATGTATTCTTGTTATCTGATGTTAATTTCTCCTGAGTTCGGATCATATTCCAGCTAGAACACGTCAGGATGTGTTTAAAAGCTTAAATCGGTGCTTTTTACTGGGAGAAAGTGCTGCATGTCATTCCCCAGCTGCCAGTGAACCGCTACATGTAACTACATGCTAATGCCAGGGAAACATGGAAACCTGGTTGGTGATGTTAACTTTTGGATCATTTTTGGTTGTGTTTGGAAGATTTTTTTGGTGATTTATAAAGGAGGAATGAGCCGCTTATACAGTCATCCCCATATTGCCAGTAGACAGCTACATGTAGCTAAATGCTAATGTCAGAGAAACATGTAATGTTGTTATTAACATCTCAAAATCTCTGTTGTATTTAAAACTTATATTGCTAAATTTTGGTGCTATTCTCTGCAACTAATTTCCCCAGCTACAATGACGGTGCAGAGATACCAAGATGTGTCACAGATGTCACAGTGTCTTCCATCCTAGCTGTCTGTTCCAGTAGTTGAGACTGGAAACTGAGCTCTGGTGGTGCGTGCTGTGCACTACATACAGTGAGCTTAGCAGAAAGAGGAGCGCCTGTATTTGTAATGATATTTAAAAACACACCTTTAGGATTTCTTTACCCTGGTAAACTGCCCAAGCCTACTGACCAGGCTGGATAGACACACTATCACCCATATATTGCAACATTCCCTGAACCAGAAACCACAAAATGTTATTACACTCCCTATGAACATATTTGGCAAAACAGAGTAGTAAACTGCAGGTTAATTTAAAAATGCTACATTTAAACAGTGCAGGTCTCAAGCACTCATCTCATCAAAGGGTTAAACTGTGAGATCTGAAGGCAAAAAGCCACTGTATCGACTCTCCACTCAGAGCGCTTCCTGTCTGCTCCCCGCCGCTCTGACCGCCTGCTCATTTTCTGTTCAGAGATGGCACCCTGCAGGGCATCATGGGAAAAGGCTCTGTGTGTGTGTGTGTTTGGGTTTTGGTGTGTGCGTATGTGTGTGCATGTCTGGGTCTCATGCTGTGATATGAACTGGTGCGAATTGCCTCAGTCATGCCCCGAAGTTAGTCTGAATTATTGGACACACACACACGCAAAGACACACAGACACACGAACGCGCACACACTTCAAAGAACAAAACTCTCTCACACACTTAGACCTACAGACTCAGCCTCTTTATCTCCTGACTGAAACAAATGTCGGGTTATACTCATCAAGCAAAAAAAAAAAAAAAAAATTAGCTGACCACAGATTTTATAAAGTAAAATATGTCAAAGGACACTTTGCATGTCAGGACCTCAGCTCATGTCTTGGGCACAGAGAGGAAAAGAAGCAGAGACACAAACAAGTACTGAGTTAGTCTCAAATAAGTCCATTGGGTTTTTTTTTTTTTAGTTTTTAGATTTTTTTGTGGATTTTTACAAAAACAAAACTCTATACTCTCCAAGCAATGCATGATAAGTATTTAAGGACCTTTCAGGTTTGTTTCAATCAGACGTGATTACCATAAATGTTTCTATTCTGACTCTTTGGGTCTTGCTACCTCGCCATTTTAGACATTCAGCAACCCTGGCCCTCACGTACAAACATTTTGGAGAAATTAGCAACTCAGATGATGAGTCCATAAACTGAAGCTGGATTGTGCAAATTTCATGTAATATACCGATGTCACATATAATTCTGATTCTGGCATCTAATTTTATTTCAGATCACGTTATTTATAGATCCACTTTATTATAAACATTCAAGCCATCAGTGTTATTTGACATAACTTTTCCATAGGCACCTTTTCATTCTAAAAGCTATAAGCCAACTCAAATCAAATTCTGCTCAATATTTCATCAGTGCTGTCTCACCATCACATTCCCTGACCCTGGAGCATAGAGGAGAGCGTTGGGATGTATGCTACACTTTTGGCTTACTGTTGAGATGCTGATGGCAGGATTCAGGAGAGTGTATCTTTTACCTTATATTAATTAGACTGATGAAATGATTACTGTAGAAATCCAAGATAACAAAATATTATTAAATAAATTAATAACATAGCATCAATATTTTTTATTAACGTTTAATACTGTGTATAAATCACCAAGTACAGTTTTAAATAGCTTATGTATATATAGGTTTATACATGGGATTATTTTTCTTATCTTGTGTGAGGGTGCAAGGACAGAGGGATGTCGTATGTTGTCAAACACACTGAGGCAAATTGGGATTTGTGATAACATTTTTTTTTTAATTGAATTGATTAACTTTTGAGTGTAAAATTGCTGCAGAGAACATGACAGTGTAGTCAGACACAACAAGTGTACTAAAGACACTGCAATGGCTGCTCACACTTGTGTAGATAAGCAAAGTATGGGGAATGGTGCCAGTGACAGCTCTTGCAAAAAAAAATGCACTCAGACTTTATAAAAATATCAAGCAAGCCATCATGACATCACCCGCCTCATTTGGCATTTTGGCCATCTTTGGAGCCAAAATTGACCATATTTGGATGAGAGGCTGTGGTGTTTTTTTTATTTTATTTTGGTTAATCATACATTGTCCTGATCATGACTTGTCTCTTGCAAAATAAAACATGCTTATTGTATGATTATATGGTAATTATATTATGTGGGTTTGTTTATGGGTTCATGGAAAAGTCATGCTGTACTCCTTCAAAATAGGGTGCAGTTAGTTCCTGATAATTTAAAGGAAGTACTTTGATCATTTTAAGAATGTACTTTGATAATGCCTCGTGACTGTGCTTATAATGCCTTGTGACTGTCAAAATGACTGTTTGACTTTTTTTTTTGATAATGCTAATTTTTAATCTTTTTTAAAAAAGTCAGGGACCAACAGCACTGTCATTTTTAAATCAACAAAGTTAAATACATATAAATGTGAAAACGATCATATCATGGCCATTCCAGTGATAAGATCTCAAGCAGTAGAAAACAGTTAGCCTGGGTATGACACCTGTTACTACCTTTAAATACTCTAATCTGTACACAAATGTAAAAACTAGTTTGTGGTTTAAAGGGGGAGTAATGTGCTGGAGCTACATGTTGTTGTCTCCAGCTGTTGCAGATAATTGCCACCACACACAGAAGCTGTGCAAAATACAATTGTATTCCAAAGTACATTCAAATATTCTAAGAACTTTTAAATAATTCCGCCCTTTCCAAAATATTCTCACTCAAGGTTTAAAAAATTCAAAAAGTCCTCCCAAAGGTAGAAACACAGGAGCACACACACCTTCTCATACATGATTTCAATTCCACCTCCATGAACCCAAAAGATTCACAAACACCTACACACACTCCACCGGCTCATACACACACACTGTTTCTCTGAAGAGGCTCTTTCGCCGCGTGCAGCTGCTTCTCTGCACCTCGTTAACGGAGGCTCGTCTCGTCAGTTGCCTGGAGACGGAGACTCATGTAAACACAGTCACTCTGTACATGTGTGAGCCGTTAATTAATTTCTGTTTTGATATACAAACTCTTGCAGATATTTTGACAGGTTCTTCTTGTCATCTCTTTTATCCCCTCCTGTCATCCACTCTGTATCACTTTCTCGCTCCCTCCCTCTCTCTCGCCTCCTGTTCTGTTTTTGACTGTCAATAAGAGATACAGTAAAATAAACACAGGAAGTAACCTACCTTATTCGCCTTCACACACAAATACAAACAAGCACCAGCAAGCTTAGGTTTTCCTCCTTCATTACTTCACTGCCCTCTTAATTCTGCATCTTGTTTTCCATCTTTCTATCTCTCATTTAAATACAATGATGCCTCTTGAGCTTAAAATGCCAAACAGATTTTGTGTGTGTGTTTAAGTCAGGGTTTCCACACATTTTTACCGATGAATTGTCAAAATATCCCCATGACTTTATCAAAGTATTTAAAATGAGTATAGGCTAACCATACATTATTGAAATTGCATTTCCTAGACTTTTGCAAACTGCGAGCACTTGCTAACTGACTTGTTCACCAACTAGCTGCCAAATGACCAGACCGGCACATAATGTCAAGGTCTCGCTCCTTTTTTCGGGGATAATAAACCAAAGATCCTCCAGAGTGATATCAAGGAAATTTTTTGATTATAATTTGACAAGTTTGTATGTGTTTATTTCTTGCTGAAAAAATATTTGTTTTATGGAGATGTCTTTCCAAGTTAAGTTGGGCAAAAAACTCAGATTTCACTTGTTGAACGGGCTCACCTCACAATAAAACAATGTTTACATTTATTTGCAAAGAGCCTTCATCAGAGCTTTTTGGCATTTTTTTTGTCCCTCTCATCATTAGACAGCACGCCTCTTTTCCCCAAGAGGGGACAAGGCCTTGCCGACGCCATACCATTCTAGTCTGTGTGTATCGTGATACAAGTGATGCTCCAATGGTCATGCAGCCGACACTTGATTTCAAATTAGTAATACAAGAAAGATATTCCACATAATGTTAGACATGTTTTGAGATTTTTGTAAACAGTTTTTAATTGCTAAAACTATGTATATTTAAAACTGTTCCAATACATTCTGTCAGTTCCAAACCAATACCAGGCCTGGAAAACAGTTTTTCTAACTGAATAACTTTTTCAGGAATTTCATGACCATGGAAACCCTGTAAAGTAATGCTGGCCTTACATATAACGTGTGCAGAATTGTGACATGTTTTGACGCTAAAATCAATATTTTATGCAAAATCTTAAGTTTTTAGACTTGGCTCGTGCAAATACTGAAATTCAGTGATATGAATATTGCCAACAGCTGTGCTCTATCCAGCAACAAACAGGAAGCAAACTGGGCAGATAGTAAATATGAGGACTCTGGGAAGAGAATTTGAGTTTTTTAGATAGTGAAGAACTAGCGCACCTTACTCTGCTTCTGATTGGCTTACCCTGACATTCTGAACCCTATAGCTAATTCCTGCCTAAACTTAACCAACCCAACCAATGAAGGCAACAAGCACTAGGAACTCATGGGTAGAGTAGGGCAGAACATTGTTTCTTTTGCAAATTTCCTCCCCGGGAAGAGGCAAGAATGTCAACAAATCTTGGTTCTCATGGGCTGTGGAAAAGGAGAAGAAACTGGTGAAGTTGTTGAGTGAAGAAGCGTTTGTGTTTAATTCTTTGTATATCTGATCCACCAACCAGCACTTATTTTAATGTTAAATCTTAGTTTTTGAAACTCGCCTCTTATGCTGACACTGTCTTCCCTCTAAAACAGCACAGTTTAGCAATGGAGGCTTGTAGTTAATGACCGAATTCATCCGAATATATACTGATCCTGTTTCACTGTCAAAAGCTATTTTTCCCCTTTCTTTCTGCATTTCTTTTTTTTTTGTTTAATCAAAACTCATCTTGTGTGTGACGGAGAGAAAGGTTAAAGATAGCATCAGCTCATTTGTCACTAAATAAATCTCATCTGTGGCTCTACATCAGATAACAAATAATCACTCAGATGTTTAATTTAGGAGGAAACGTCACGTCTTCACTGTGACTCAGCTGCTCTCTTTTCCAGTCAGCAGAAGAAAGCTGAAAACTTTACTCGTCTGTCCTCCTGCTCCTTGCTGCAGTTGATCTTTCTGTTGCTACTGATAAGTTTGGTAATACTAATTATCTTCTCGGAAATTAAATGTCACAAAAAAACTTTAAATTCTGACTTTTGGTAAGGAGAACTGTCACGTCTGCTCCTCTGCAGCTTCTCCTCACTCACCTCTCTCCTAATCAGCCTGATTTCTTCCACCTGCGGTGCTTCCCTCTCTCTCTCCCTCTGCCCGGCTGCACCCTCGTCAGCAGTAACCACCTCCACCTGTTGCTCATTTCCTGTCTCAGCCTATATAACCTGCCCTGTGTCTCACCCTCAGTGCCACATTGTTCTACCTGATGAGAGACTTTCCAGCATTCTGTTCCTGCCTACCTGTCTGTTGCCAACTCTGTCCGTCCCCGACTTACCTGCTCTGTCTCTGCCCCGGTGATCCGACCTGCTTTCTGATTCTCGGCACCGAGTTTGATCTGCGCCTTCCACCTTCCTTCTCCCTGAGGAGAAAAGGTACTCAGCGAGCCTGCTCTCCAGAGAGTTCCACCATTGCTGGAGTGAATTCATCTGTGCTGCTCGACTCACCAGCTCTGCTCTCCCGGTGGGTCCCCCGCCCGAACCACGTCATCGGTTCGGCCCGTTCTGAGGTTCAGCTCGGTGGGTCACCGAAGTGGACTTGCTTTCGTTTGGACATTGTTGTGATTGTGAACTATCTTGCTTCTGTGAATAAAGCCTCTGAAAGACTCTGTCAAGCCTGTGTGTTGCATTTGGGTCCAGTCACTAGCCCTGACAGAGAACCATCCTGTCTTACCTTTTATATCTCAGACACAGATATTTGAGAATCTGTTTCATACTTAAAATCTGCCACCAAAAAGACAGAACAGCCACCGTGTTCATGTCAACCAACTCATTGGTTATTGCCTGATGATGATAGTCCTTTCAGGACAATTCATCGGATAACTAATTAAAACTAAACGTATCAGATAAGAAAACACTTGAGCATATATCAGTGTGATAATTGCTACCTTAAATGATAGAAACCAAAAATGTTTGGAAAAATTATTTGACGTATATTTTTTCTTAGTTTGGCCCATGTCTCATTAACTAACATTGAAGGGGTGGGCTTTATGACCTATACTCCAGTCAGCCACTAGGGGGCAATCATGATGTTTGTCTTCACTTTTGGGGAGCTGTCATGTCATCCATCTTAATATACAGTTTATGGTTAATACCAGTTATACACATGCTTAGAGTCTTATGCTTTTCAATCTATAGAAGCCAGTCACTTTAACAAACAGTAGCCTCAGTAGCGTGTGGAAGAACCATATGCAGCCACAACAGCCTGGCACCTCCTCCTCATGCTGGTCATCAACCTGGTCACACACTGCAGTGGGAAGGCATCCCATTCTTCAACCAGCATTTGTCGCAAGTCAGCCAACGTGGTTGTGTTGGTCACTCTGGCATGAACAGCACCCCCAAGATGATCCCACAAGTGTTCAGTGGGGTTGATATCAGGACTGCTGGCAGGCCATTTCATCTTCTCTGCTCCCAAATTCTGGAGGTAGTCACTGATAAACCCCACTCTGTGGGGGCGAGCGTTGTCATCTTGGAGGATGGAGTTCGGTCCCAGACTGTGGAGATATGGGGCTGCCACTAGTTGCAGAATCTCATCTCGATATCTCTCTGCATTGAGATTGCCTCCAATGATGACAAGCCTTGTTTTTCCAGTGAGGGAGATGCCGCCCCTCACTATCACACTGCCTCCACCAAAAGATCAGAGACTCTATTGGTGCAGCAATCAACATAGCGTTCTCTGTGTCTTCTCTACACTTTGACCCTACTATCCAACAGATATAAGCAGAATCTGGACTCATCACTGAACATAACATTCCTCCACATGTTCAGGTTCCAGTGCAAGTGCTGCTGACACCAGCACAAATGGGCCTGATGGTGAGGGGCAGTCATGGCAGGCCTCCTGGCAGTATGCATGCAGTCTGTTCCATATTGTCTGGTCAGAGAGCCCGCAGCCATATCGTCCTGCAAACCTTGACTGCAAATCTGTAGATTGACGACGGTTCCTAAGTGCTGACGGGGTGAGGAAACAGTTTTCTTGGGGTGGCATCTTCTTGGGACGTTCACTTCGCAGCCTGTCTCTGACATCCCCCATTATATGAAACTTCAGTTTGGAGATGGTACTAAGGCTCACTCCAAATAATGCGGCAACTTGTTTTGGTGAACACCTCTTTGAAGTTGGCCTATCGCATGGGCCCTATCCAGATCAGTCAAATGTGGCATGCCGATTCTTGGAGCAGACACCAACTGACCACTTTAGCTAGGCCCATGCTCACAGGTGCTGACAATCAGGAGCCAATCAGGCATCTGATTGTCAGCACCTGGGGGTACCAGAAGCTCAAAATAAGAGTGAATAACAACAGCAAGAAAAGCTGTTTGGCATTGGCAGAAGAGTTTTGACAAATATTTCATGGACACGACCCACATACTCAGCTCTGCTGTTTATCCCACAAATGCATGTTCCTCACAAATGTGGCACCATTTAAAAGGGAAATAAACAGGCTTCCCAACAGTGTAAGATTTATAACATACCAAAGACACATTTCCTTACTTTTTGTGCTCAGTTTATATTAAATGGGAATTAACTATATCATTTTAACAACAGGATGAGCTGATTTAATTGATTTATCGACATAGTAGCACATAGGAAATAGTAAAAACAAGAAAATACAAGGTTGCTCTGCTGCACTGCATTGCATCTGGTACAATTATGTATTCATTTTTAAATAGAATATTCTCAATTTAACACGGTTCTATAGAGTTTTTACCTGTTGGAGGGCCATGTATAGAAAAAAAGTCCAGCAGTGTGAAAAAGAGTCAAGTCAAGTCAAGTTTGCCTCAGAGGGCTTTACAGTGTACGACATCCCTCTGCCCTTAGACCCTCACATCACCCAAGGAAAAACTCCTGAAAAAGAACCCCTGGGGGGGGGGGGGGGGACCTTGAGAAGAGCGGTAGAGGATGATGACGGATCCCTCTTCCAGGACGGACAGACGTGCAATAGATGTCGTAAAGAACAAATGAAATACAATCATGGCAAAAAAGGAAAGAGAAAGAGACGGGGAGAGAGGGGGAGAGAGGCACAGCAATAATAGAAACAGATACATGTCATATTACAATAACAATTGGTGTGAAATTATTAATTGCACTCTATAATGATGTTGAGGGTGATGATAAGAGTCTCATGCACATGTTGATAGGGAGGTGTCCAAAGGCAAGATTACAGCATCGGCGAACCAGGACCAGACCACGATCAGGGCGAGCGGGGGGTACAGTATCAGTACAGCCACAGCACGAGCACAACCAAAGGCAAAGAGAAGAGCATCATGATGCCTGTATGGTTATGTGTGGCTTCAGAGGTCCGTGCAGCAGCTTCAGTTGATTATAACTGCTACACTCTGCTGCAAGAGACGTGTCCGTAACCCTCACCAGGCCATTTTTGCCCTACCTAATACCCTAATCCCTAAGCTTAACGGGCGGTCTAAATTCTGAGATTTTTTTTTCTGTTGTCCTGAGTAAGTCATATGTGAAAAAGCTTATTCTGTACATGTGTTCATATCTGTAATTTGTTTTAGAGGACTCTCCCTTACCAAGTGTCCCCAGCCCTTCCTCTAAACACTTAATGTTTAATCTTCTCTAAAATGAATATTCACTTTTTTCTCTCATCCTGAACCAGCCTTTGCAAATTTGTGTTTTTTTTTTGGTTTTTTTTCTAATCTAATCACTTTGTCTGGTGTGCGGTGTCCGTCAGACTGCCAGGCAGCAGATGGAGGCTGACGTCTCAGCATGGAGAAAGGAGAAGAGCTGTCAGATAGTTTATACCGTAGCTGCGTCCCCCGCTAACAACCAGCTCACCACAGGCCTCATTCATTCGCCTCGACGGCTTGCAGGCAGCAGCTTGGAAGCTCGTCACTCTCCATACAGAGGAGACAGTAGAACTGAACACCAGATGTACAGTAGAACCAAACAGAGTGCAGTAGAACTCCCTATCTTTCTGTCATTCTAAAGTTCAGTATGTCCACATAGACAAAACCCTTTTGAAAACACATAGCCAGAAACTATAGTCAAGTGGAAGCATTATTACTGTGTACAAACAAGTACTACTGAAAAAACTTACTTGTGTGGTAGCAGTTTCATGTTATACTGTGTGTACATAGTAACATGATATGGTCGAGTGCATTTTGGTGAATGGCAGACACTTCACAGAGACATCATGTTTCATTGATTCAAAGGGTCCCTTTAGTATTTTTCAAACTGGACCCTAATTTCCCAGGTTTCTGTATAAATGACCAATCTGTACAGTAGTTTTAAAAAAAAGATAGTCCAGTATTAAACAAGAGTGCATAACATATCCTCATACAATGGTCAGTATTAAAAACCTAGGAGTATGCACACCACATATGATGTTATGTTCTTAACGTTTAGGTTTCGGAAAAGAAACATGGTTCGACACAATCTCTTTATCAATTTATGGTCAAGTTATGTGGGTTAGGGTTAGGAAAAGAAAAATGGTATGGTGTCATCTCTTTACGTACTTAATGCAAAGTTGAGTACTTAATGTTATGTTATGGAGATTAGGTTTAGAAAAAGAAACATTGATTGTTGTCATCTCTTTACATACATGCAAAGTTTTGTACTTAACATAAAACTTGGTAAGTTAGGTTTAGGAAAATAACATGGATGGGCATTATCACTTTACATACTTGCAATAAAGTTACATACTCAATGTAGAATGACGCATATGACAATGCAGTTTAGGAAAAGAAACAGAATGTTGGGCGTAATCTCTTTACATTCTTAAGGTAAAGTTACTGTGGTCAGGTTTAGGTAAAGAAACATTGTGACAACATACCTTAAATTACGAAAATTAGGAATATTTGATATTTAGGATTAGGACTGATGTTGGTTTAAAAATTAACTCATTACATTGTTGCCTGCAGGGTTATTACCTCAGCGTCTCATGTGCACATGACCAGTTCTGTCTGGCAGCGTTCTCAAGTGTCACTGCCAGTGTGTGTTACATGTAGACGCACCTGTTGCCGTCCTGCCGTCCGCTGTAGTATAATAACGCCAGCGACGCTTTCTCATCTGATGTCGTCTAGATGCATTCCCATTGAACGTGGAAGGTGGCTTTTGGCACCACACTTGCATGCCAAAAGCACTGACAGAGCAGCTATTGTGAGTGAGAACAGGCTGGAAACTTGACTCAGTTAATGCAAATTCACAGAGAATGTCTTTTTAGTGAAATACTGTTACTCCAGTTAAACAAGCACACATCTTGATGTTTGTTTTATATATTTTGTCCTTGTTAAGCTCTTGTCTTGACAGGTAGTGCAATTTAAAAATACTCAAATAAACTCTCATCTCTAGTAAACTGTTCTTTGTTCAAATGGGATTATGTAGCAAGCAAACTGAAGCAATGTAAATGAAAGTGAACTAAAGCTAAACAACAAATAAATGAACCCATCTAATTATGTCACTAAAAGACAGAGCGCATCAGCCAGTATGAAAGGCATACAGACACTTTTGATAGAAATGTTTTCTTTATGCTATTCAAGCTTCTTAGTGAGCGACATGTTTTGTGGTTTGGCAGAAAATGATTTTCTCTGTGTGTAATTTCAAAATAACAAGGATCCTTTTTTTTTTCAATAACCCTAAAAGGATGCTTGAAACCTTGAAGCTCCGCAGAAGCTTCATGAAGGCAGATTTCTTCAATCAGCACATCGAAGGAAGGCAGCGAGCGGGGACAAAATAATATACATAAAACCTGGACACAGTATAGACAATATGTCACTGTGACAAACTATACATGCGCTGTCCCACAGTGCTGTCAGCTGTCAGCAATCAGGAAGCAAAGTTGGGTTTTGAAAGTTAATTTGAAGCTTTATTTGGGACTCTAGTGGGCGTGTGAACAGAAAGTGAACAGCTGCTCTGTTCTGTTTCAGTATTCGGCGTTCATTAAAAACAGGGCAGAATGAAATCCAATGAAAGTGTGTCAGTGATGATGTGATATCTGGACAGAGCGTCAGATTAATTTCCTGCTTGATAAAAGAAAAATGCTAATTAGCTGCCAGACAGACAGAGTAGTCCTTTTTCTGTTTATCAGGAACACAGCTGCAGATTATTACAGAATGTCTTCACCACCAGTCATGAGCTGCCGTCTCCGTGCTTTAGGCCTGAATCTGTAATTCTACACATGTATTAAGGGACAGTTCCTTAATGTATTGGAAGGCAGCTAAAATGTTGATGTGGTTTTCAGTCAGGGTCCTGTGACTGACTGGGTGCTGGAAAGCAGTCCAGTTGACGCTGATCAATAACTGCGCTGTCAGGAGTTGAATGTATGAGCTTCCATTTGTGCCAAAAACAGGCGAACTGTACATCTATCAGGTTCTACTGTCGCTATCTGTTCAGCCTGACAGACACTTTGGTGCTGTTGGTTTGCTTTGTCAGTGTCACCCTTATCTTTCTTTCTTGTAATGCAACTTGGCAACAGAAAATCCTGGTTTCGTTTGAATTTTCTGGCAAACCTCAGTTTGAACTTTTTTCATAAGCTCTTTTTTAAATTCATTCATCACAAAACTACTCTCACCTTTAGTGCATTCAACCCATGAATGCCTTGAGGAGAGACTGTAAGAGAGACTGAGAGTCTGAAAGTGTGAGCGGTGGTCTACACAAGTCTATCAGTGCCCTTGTCTCCCCGTCTCCCCATAGGCAGGTTTCTTTTAACCCTCAAATTGCGCATATTAATTCATTTGGCTCCCTCGGGCATGATGCAGCAGGCGCTACAAGAGGTGTTATTGCATCACATAACTTTTCAAAAGTTGAGCGGATCATCAGGAGATTTTGAGATTTTCAC
>NW_024629379.1:0-2490 GCF_008729295.1 Plectropomus leopardus
CCTCTCTCTCTTTAATTGGCTTCTGCATTTTGTCAAATACAATAAGTATCAAAATGCAAATATGATAAAATATACTGACAGAGCAGAGAAATTGAGTTAACACATGTTTGAGTCTGAAGTCATCATCAGATCACCGTTTCTCTTCATCCTTAATCTGCAAGATCATTTTTGTCATGTGATGCGTCTGGTATGGCTCAAGGTGTGTGAGCATGTGCATGAATAAGCTTGTGTGCACATTATTTGGAAGTGCATTTGTCTGCGAGGGATGAGCGATATGGTTGAAATCTATATTGCGATGTTGATAAGAAATGTTTTTTTAAAGATTATTTTTTGGGAATTTTTGTCTTTTTTTGTCAGGACAGTCAGAGGGGGGGGGGGGGGGTGACATGCAGCAAAGGGTAAAGTTGGAATCGAACCTGTGGTCACTGCAGCGAGGACGTAACCTTTGTACATGGTGCATCCACTCCACCAGGTCAACTAGTGGGCGTCCCATAAAAATGTCTTTTAATATCAATACGCGTCACAATAGCAAATGAATGCAACGTCACTTAAAAAAGAAAAATATTTTAAAAAATCAGTGTTCACTCTGCTAATATTAGTGCAAGACCAAATGCAAAATCTAAATTGCAGTAGCTGCACTTTTTTGATTAAATTAAAATATGTCACAACACACTGTTACAACTGAAGCACTTTGTTCTACAGAGATGTCCTGACCTACTCAGGATCATGCTTGTTTGGTAAAAAATCTCATCATTATCATTTTTATATGTTTTCAGTGGGAATACAAATCCACAAATCATTCCCACTAAAATCACAACTCATATTACGATCACAGTATCTGTGCAGCCCTTTTTCACTCTGATGTTAATTTTCCTCGCCTTTTACGATATTTCACAGTCAAATTTAATATTTTGGAAAATGCTTCTATCTTCAGCTTCAGACAAACCCAAATCCAGACACACTAAACCAGTTCTTTATCTCTTTGGGAAAAAGATTTGGTTTACAGTGTGTGTGCTACAACATGACGCACCAACCACCACCCGCCGCAGCCCTGTAGAGACGACCATGTTTATCCTGCAACAGTAAACAGCAGTGTGTTGTCTGTTTTCATCACTGCGTGCAGCATGATGTGACATGTTCAGAGCGTGCTTAAAGGGGTGGTTCAGATTTTTGAAGTGGGGTTGTATGAGGTACTTACTCATAGTTGGGTTATAGTTGGGTTATTACCTACAGTGCATTTTGGGTGGCACATTCCCAGTTCAGCAAAGCAGGCTGGACTCGGACACTGAGCAACGTAATGCTGCGCTCAGGTCGGCAATAAAATGTATTTTAGCCACTTAAAAAAGTCCCACCTAAAACAATCAATGTTGATTTGAATGTTGCCATATTCACAGTGTTTTCGCCGCTTTACCGCTCCATCAGAGAGCGATTTTTTAAGCTGTTGTATCACTCTGTGAAAACTGTGATTTTACACCGCTGAACACAGGAGCTGCTGGTCTGTTTATATCTCGATATTTTGAAACCTCCTTTAAACTTCTAAAATACAAAATTATTAAATGAGCTACAGTTACAAAAAAATAGCTAGCCCATAAAATAAAGTTACATCAACTAATGTTGTAATAAAGTTTAATAAAATACTGTCATTAAGTGAAGTTTAAAGTTAAATAAAGTGCTTCTTATCACCTTATCGTGGTTGTGTGTATTTAAAAAAAAAGAACTATCCCTGTCAGGAAAAAAATCTATTCTAGTCCGAATATTGATTTGCAGATGCAGTTTATATAAAATAAAACTTGTAGTTCTCTCTCCACACTGAGCTGGGTTGTTGATTGTCAAGCTGTGAGGACGTAAAATTGAATTTGACCAGTTTTTAAATTCGATTTAGAGACACAGTGGTGTGACTGCAGAGAGACTACCTCAGCTAATGTGTTACACACGCTCCCCGGCCACATCACATTAACACTCGCCAACAGGTTTAACAACAACATGGAAGCTGAGGAGATGAACTTTGACCTGTGTTTTCACTTTAAATAGAAGAGTGAGGTTTTGGATGTAAAGAAAGTGTATGTTTACTGTCCTAACAGAGTGAGCGCACTTTAAACAGGCTCCACGGCAGCTCCAGATACATTTACAGTGAAGCGACTGTTACATGGAGCTGTTGTGAATCATTAAAAGTAGGTGCTGTCCTGGATGTTTTCATGCATTCTTATACAGTGGGATCATATCCAGCACTGCGTGTCATTATGGTCCCACCCGCTCCCGGCCACAGCTCGTACTGTGTAAACTCAGAGCACTGCAGCTGTCGAGAGACAGCTTCACTTCACTAATGAATTGTTACTACAGAGTTATATATAGATAGAGAGATACTTTATTAATCCTTCACAGGAAATTACATACACATAACATAGGAGCACTTAAATAATTATCCACAGGGAAACAATAAAAATAAAATCCTGAATAATAAATACAAAAAAATACTCACTTCTAAAAAAA
>NW_024629380.1:0-2715 GCF_008729295.1 Plectropomus leopardus
ACACACACCCTGCAGTGATGGGTGATGTTGCAGGAAGAAGTATTATTGCTAAAAAATACTCCTAAAATGACTCAGTGACCTGAAAAAATACTCACAAGTTACATGTGTAAATGGTCACGCAGCAGACGTGTTTAAAGCACGTGATGATGTTTTGGAAATCGTCATGTTGGGTCCCGATTCCTGCTGCAGACACGGCGATGACTCGGCTAAAAAAAACAGCCACGTCAGCAGTTATTTTCAGCTCAGCAGGCATCTTTAATGTATTTTACTGTAACGGTGAGTTCACTCTCCTGTGACTCATCACTAAATGAATTCTGCTGAGTCACCATTTAGTTTCTGCTGCATACAAACACCCAGAGTCTGACAGGAAGTCCCACAGTGTCACATGACCACAGTGCAGAGCTTTGGTCATGTGACAGATGTGTTACAGATACATTTATCACACCAAATATAACAAATATAATATATTTATAAATATAAATCTCACCAAAACGTCAGTTTAGTGCAGTTAGTTAACCTGCTTTGTTTGGGGGCCACTCCTGCAAAACACCAACAAACCAAATCTTACAAGTTTGTAAGATTTTAGGATGTTTCTTGGATTTTGCACGTGTCAAGAGATGTAGGACTTTTTTTGTTATCCTGTACCTCAAAACTGCTGTAACAATGTACATTTCCCCACTGTGGGACGAACCAAGGATCATCTCATCTCATCTCATCTCATCTCATCTCATCTCATCTCATCTCATCTCATCTCATCTCATCTCATCTCATCTCATCTCATCTCATCTCATCTCATCTCTAGCTCAGATTTTCAAAAATTTCTTGTATTTTCGGATTTGCTAGAATTTTAGCACGAAATGTCCTAAAATTCTCAAATTTTAGGACATTTCTTATATTTTCAAAACTATCTCTGATTTTAGGACATTTCTGAGATTTTTGGAAATTCCTCAGATTTTCAGACTTTTAAGGATTTTGGGACATTTCTCAGATTTTTGGACTTTCTAGGAGTTTAGGACATTTCCAGGATTTTGGGACATTTTTCAAATTTTAGAACATTTCTCTTTTTCAGGATTTCATTCATTCCCATTTACTGTTCTGGAGAGTTGAGTTTTATTGAAGTGAATTACTGCATTTTCATTAGATAATCGTAGGAATCTCAGCGTGGTGCAGAGAGTTCAGAGTTTGGTAACAGAGAGGACACCTTAAGGGACCGCCCCCCCCCTCTCTCTCTGGACCCTCGCCATCTGCTACAGCTGTCGCTCGCCCCAACCGCCACTCTAGTTGACAATGAACCCAAAGGCGCGGCGATAATTACAGCCGGCCGCTTGGCAACTTCTCCAGGTTTCAATTCCTTCTTTTCAGGATTCATCAGGCCCCATCTGCCGGGGCCCGAGTCTGGCATCTGGCCTCCCCGGGCCCTCCCCCTCGGCCTGCTGGGGGTTTTGTGTTGGTGCTGATTAGCGAGGCGGCCTGTAACCCTGAGAGGTGAAGACGCCTCCAGCAGAAAGACTCTCTCTGTTTGTTCAGCCACAGAGAGCCGGAGAGGAAGAAAGGACTCCTCCTGCTCCTCCTCCTCCTCCTCCTACCGCTGCTGCTCCTCCTCCTCCTCCTGCCGCTGCTGCTCCTGCTACTCCTGTCCTCCTCCTCCTCCATCACAGCGAAGAATATTTGTTAAAATCCACAAAAAACAGCCTGAAAGATTTATTCAGATTTATTTTCTATTTAAAAATAAATGTTAAAAACAGTAATTTTATATGATCACAGAAGCTTTTTTTTTAATTATTATTATTATTATTATTTTGGAGGCAAGTGAGATAATCCAAAACCGCATTTGTTAATTTTTTTTTGCTTTTTTGAAGAAAATTGATGATTCAGCCTGTTTTTATATGTCTGTTCTGTGCTTTTGGTGTAATTGCGTGATGCCAAAAGCACCTTTGGCGTGTGCATGCAGAGAGCTCAGCTGAGAAATTGGCTGGACTGAATCAGTGGTGTTGTTTTTAATATGCCGACGGATGATTGGACGGTACCAGGCGCTGATTCATACACGGGCGGCGTCCACTGAGCGCGCAGCCTTACGGACCTATGCGTACATCTGCGTCAGGTTGTAATGCTTCCAGTAACTACGGAAAATTTGGAGCGCGAGGACACTTATAGGAAGGGAGGGGCGATCAATGGATCCAGCAAACCCGAACTTCCATGCAGGAGTCTGGTGTTTTCTTCCCGTCTGAACGATGTTTTTTCTCGTCCTCACCGCGAGCCTCTCATCCTAAACATCGCTCCCTGCATGTGAGGTTGTTGCCTCAACATAAGGACTTTTTTCCCCTAAATGAAGAATTAATTACTGGATCAAATGTGCAGAAAACCAAACGTAATAAATCTTAAACAGTAAATAAAATAAAAAAACAGGTTTTCTGAAGCATGGAGTCAGTTTAACCCTTTAATATCACACACCTTCACACCGCTCTGCACACAAAATGCACTTTTCAAAATCAGGCTATAAAAAGTACTATACATTAATATGATTTTCTACTTTCATTGAGTCAGTCCTAATCATAAATATCAGATATTCATTAATTTTCCGAATTTTAACCATTTCAGTTCCAGGTTTTTGTCATGATAACACTATGTTTTTAGATGGAATAATTAATGATGTTGAGTCTCCTCCTCCTCAGTGTGTGAGTGTAGCTGCTGACAGTCTGGGATATGTCAGTGTGT
>NW_024629381.1:0-1319 GCF_008729295.1 Plectropomus leopardus
AAACACAAGAAGAAAAAGATGCACCAGAAGGAAATGTATTTCTCTACTTGTATATTCTCTTCTTCCATAATTTCTGCATAAACCGCTTGAGTTTTACGTTGAAATTGTGTTTTGGAGGGTGCCCCCCCCTCCTTTCCTCGTTGACTGTCGTCCGCTAAAATCCACTAATACTTAGTATGCCAGCTCTGAGTGCCCGTGCGTAAATTCAGCAATATTCCAACTCACCTATCTGCACCGAGCTGGGGAAAGCCCCCGTCGCCAGCCCCAAAAGGGCGGAATACACCCCGAGAAAGTGCCAAGACAAAATAATAATCCTCATTTTTCTTTCCTTCAATCCCTTCAGAAACTGTTGAGAGACATCGAGAAAGAGAGAGAGGGGGGAAAGATGCAAGAAAGGAGAAAAGCGCCAGAAAAAGGGGGGGAAGAAGAAAGGTGAAAGAGAGAGAAAGAGAGAGAGGTTTGTCCCCCGTCTTGTCCAGCAGTATTCCTATTCCATGATGGGCTCGCTGGTTTCCTGCAGTGTCCGCTCAGGAGAGAGCTGTGCGTCCGGTGCACATGTACAGACGGGGAGAGAGAGAAAGAGTGGGGAAACTCGAATGATTGGCGAGCTGGGAGAACAGTCTGCATGGAGGGACTGGACATGCGCGTCTCTCTCTCTCTCTCTCTCCTCTCTCTCTCTCTCACTCACTCACTGAGATGGTTTGTCTTCCTCCTCCTCCTCCTCTCCATCTCCCACTTTTCCCTCCCCTGTCTGCCGTTTTTAATTTGCTATAGCACTGAATCTTATTGCTGTAGCCTATTGATAAGGCTTGCTCTGGGTTCATCTAAGGAAAAGCACTCACACACCAAAAAAAAAAAAAAAAAAAAAAAATTGCGTACGTGTGTGCGTGCGTGCGTTTTGCGCGAACTACTTCGTGGTCGTGCCCCCTCCTCTGTGTACGCTTGACAGCATGTAGCCAAACAGAGCTCATATTTAAAATGAATGCTGCGCAAGAAATATAGAAAAGAAAGTGTTTCAAGTGAAAATGGCAAGTGAAGATTGCTGATTTGTTGTGCTTTTACTATTTCGATTGGTGCGGCAGACTAGTGAGAGTGAGTGAGAGTGAGAAAGCGACAGGGGGGCTCTGCCTGCGCCTAACTAATTGCATTACAAACCCAATCCATCCTGACGCATTGGTCCACACGCGGGCAAACCAGACTCGGTGCGTCCCACCAAGGCCAGCCGGGGGGGGGGGGGCTCAGCCACGGGACGCTGATGGCCCCCCGGGGACCCGCTGAAATTACTGTGATTTTTTTAACGTCACGACCTCGTGAGCACA
>NW_024629382.1:0-4357 GCF_008729295.1 Plectropomus leopardus
GACTCGAAAAAGTACTGAAATGTGAACGTAATCAACTTTAAATTCATAATTAAAATTAAAAAGTCTTTTTAGTGTAATATTTTTTTCCTCTTTGCGTGTCTTTTCTTTGCAAATTTTCTTTTTCTGAATATTGATAATAATTTTATTTATGCAGCACTTTCAGAGACAGTTTACAAAGTGCTTTGACAAACAAAGCAAAGCAGAAATGGTAACTGTCTGCTGTGTCAGCGTTTCCTAATTTCTCTTTTTCAAGTTACTTGTTGCATTTTCAAAGGAAATCAAACCAGTTTGCTCTTGTTTCAAAGGTTTAAATGCTTGTGAGAGGCGTCCGAACGCAACACAAGAAACTGATGTCAACCCAGCTTTCAAAGGGTTAAATAACTTTGTTTTTTTAAGTCACTTAGGTTTGCAATCACTGAATCCCACTGCTACTAAATGTACCGTCAAACAAAGTGGCTAAGAAACGGTGTAGATTAGTGGGAATTCCCTCTGAAACCTCTTTTCTCGTATTAAAGTTCATCTCACGTTCCTTCAGTCTGACTCAACTCTTAGTCGACCACATCGGCACCATCCTGGTTACAAACACACAGGAAGTGGCTTCTAAACATAGGCGGCTTTGTCAGCGCCTCTCCTTCGACAAATAGGATATTTTGGCATAAAATGACTTAAAAGACATAAAAAAATGAAAATGAATGCAGCTAAATGCTGTTAATTGCTCGCAGGGCGATGCTGCTTCACTGGAAATCACTGAATCCGCTTTCACGTGTAAACTCTCGTCACAGAGTTTTGACAGTAAACATATGAATGTTTGTTTATGCAGATGTATCAGATGAGCAGCGGTTTTAACATCAGGGATGATTAAACAGACAGCTACGTGATTTACTGCTGCGATTGTCGTCTAAACATATAGAGCATTTAGTTTCATGCAGCCGGCACTGAAACAAATGCAAACGCTGCTAAGATCAACACTCACAGTCTTTTGTTTGACTGCAGAAGAGTCGCTTTCTAATCTATGAGTGACAATGTTAATGATGTTTGAATTTAAAAAAATAAACTTGCATGATTGCACTCAAATGTCCACAGTGATACTCAACCGACGGGGTTCCCGGTGACTCCACGAACCACTTTCTAATTCACAATAAAACAAAATGATTCACAGTGGGATTTTTTTGTGCTTTTAGTATCCATAAGGTGCCAGAGTGCAGAAAACAGCATCAAAATAGAGCTTTTTCATTAAAAACAGTGACGGTGGAGGATCCCCGTATCCCCAGAGAGATTCTAGATAAGCTCCCAATGTCCTACAATCCTAGAAACATACAAAAATCCTAAAAACTTCTTAAAATCTTAGAAACGTCCCAAGATCCTTCAAATATCCTAAAATCCAAGAAGTCTTTTAAAATGCTAGAAATGCCCTTTAAATGTCCAAAAATCCTAGAAATGTTCTTAAATCCTAGAAACGTACTAAATACCTAGAAATGTCTTCTGACAAACGTCCTAAAATCCTCAAAATATCCTAAAATCTGACAAACGTCCTGAAATCCCAGAATCGTCCTAATATCCTTGAAATATCTTAAAATCTGAGAAATATCCTAGTAATGTCCTAAAATCCTAAAAATGTCTGAAAGTCCTAAAATAGTCCTAAAATACAAGAAATATTTTCTAAAATACGAGAAACGTGCTAAATACCTAGAAATGTCCTAAAATCTAAAAAAAAATTTCTCAAATCCTAGAAATGTTCTTAGATCCTAGAAACTTACTAAATACCTAGAAATGTCCTAAAATCTGACAAATGTCCTAAAATCCCAGAATTGTCCTAATATCCTTGAAATGTCCTAAAACCTGAGAAATGGCCTAAAGTACGCGAAACGTCCTGAATCCTAAAAACATCCTAAAATCCTAAAAATATCCTGAAATATGACAAACGTCCTAAAATCCTTGAAATATCCTAAAATACGAGAAATGTCTTAAAATCCTAGAAATGTCCTAAAAATGTCTGAAAGTCCTAAAATAGTCCAAGAAATATTTTCTAAAATACGAGAAACATTCTAAACACCTAGAAATGACCTGAAAATTTTCCTAAAATCATAGAAATATCGGAGAAAGTCCTAAAATCTTAGAAATCCTAGAAACATTCTCAAATCCTATAAGTGTACTAAAATCCTAAAAACCTCTTAAAATGCTAAAAATGTCCTAAAACACAAGAAACATCCTAAAATCTTAGAGACATGTATTGAGCTGCTGTGATTGGCCCCTGGTCTCCCTGATGTGCCGCCATGAATCCTGAAGCCTCTGCAGCATCTGATAAACGTCAGAAATATAAACACGTGAACTAAATCAAACTCTTAAATTCATATTTCTGTTCAGTGATTCTTGGCTTCTCTTCATTTTTGGAGTGAAATCAGAAAATGGAAGAAAAACACAGAAATGTTTGGCATCCAGAGCGGGCCTCCCCCGCGCTCGCTCCGACACTTATCTATCTGATCTACGCTCACCTACGCCATCCTGACCGTGAATGACCGTGAACGCACATGTGGGCCGCAGGAATGTGAGCACAATAAAAGCGTCAGCAAAGAGCGACGAGAGAGCGGCGGAGAAAAGGAAATACGATTACACAAAGACGAAAAGGGAAAATCAAGTCACGTGTGCCACAAACGGATGAATGAATGACTGTTTTCTTTATATTAGATATATATTCAAATATATTAGGACCAAACATCTAACGTGATATTTTCTCCTCTACCACACGTACATGTCGACCATCCAAAACTGCAAAAAGCACACTTTTATGGCATTTTTTGTATAATAATATGACTTAATTTTACTTTGACAAAAGTCCAACAAATTGCAAGAAATTTAGTAAAAGTTGACAAGAAAATTACCTAAAAATGTGTTTTAAAAAGGGTGGGAGGTTATTAGAAAATTAGCCAAAAAAGGGGAAAATGACCACACAAAAAAAATCTTTTTTTTTTTAAAATTATGTTGATTTTTTAAAATAAAAATATATAAAACAATAAATATTTTTCATATCTTTAGACATATTTTATACCTTATTTTTTAACATACTTCAGGTTTGTTTTTACTTTTTTACTAAGTTTGCCTTCTCCCTACATTTTTAAAAATAAATCCAGCCAATTTCTCAGCTTCAAAGGGTTAATGGAGTGACACACACCTCCCAGCCTCACCCTCCGTCTTAATAACAGGCTCAACTTTTGGCTGACCTGCTCATCATCTCAGAAACACAATCATCTGGAAATAAAAAAATGTTTATCCTGCATAACAAACCTCCCATCTTTATATCTGATGGTGCCGAGTCTTTCTAAACAGCCACCTGGCACAGAAACAGACTTAAACAAACACCCGCTCTCACTCAGGGCCAAAATCCCCTCAAGGCCAAACATCGCTCTGGAAGCGCGTTCGGAGGCGTCTGCCAAATTTACGCCTCTCATCAACAGAAAACACACCTGCCTCAATAGCAGTGGTCCCACGTGACCCTCAGAAAGCCCCTCGGAGCCGAGCTCTAAATGTAGATCAGCGGGGAAACTCCCAGTGGAAAGTGAAAACCTGCCCCCTAAAAACAGTCAACACCTAAACAAAGCCAACAATAGCACGCGTCCATTACAACCCCGGAGCACAAGCCAGTGACTTCCTCTCGCTAACAATGACCGCTGACGCCAGTGAGGTCATCTGATGTGGGGCAAGAGGCAGAGCAGGAGAGGCGGGGTGTAACCGACGTTCAAACAACTCCTCAGTGTTCGAAATACTGAGGCAGCGACAAACACAAACTCCCGTCTAACCAGAGCCGGTTAAATGGATCAATCTCATCAACCTCTTTCACACTGACTGATTAAAACGTTTACTCGGAAAAAGAGAAGATACTGCCGTTTTATCACGTGTCCCTTTTTGTAAACATTCTGTGTCCCCTCTCAAAATTCATATTTTTTGGGGGGTCTGTGAACGCAGCACTCACAGAATTCAGTTTTTTCCTCAGCAGCAGTTTGTTGAATTTCGAGTCACGAGGTGGAGAGTTGATCTGGTCGGAGCTGATCAGATCGATGGACGTTTTTGGACGTTTTTTTGAACATTTCTACAATTTTAGGATGTTTGTAAGATTTGAGGACATTTCTAAGAAATCAGGACATTTTTAGGATTTTAGGAAATTTCCACATAGAAATGTCCAAAAATCCTACAGGTGTCCCTAAAATCCTAGAAATGTCACGAAAACCCTAGAAGTTTCCTAAAATCCAGAAAACGTCAGATGTTTCCAAGATATGACGTTAATAAGACGTTTTCTGGATTTTAGGAAACTTCTAGGGTTTTCGTGACATTTCTAGGATTTTAGGGACACCTGTAGGATTTT
>NW_024629383.1:0-1876 GCF_008729295.1 Plectropomus leopardus
TTTTCTTATTATTATTTTATCTTTAGTATTTTAGGAAATTTCTTGGATTTTAGAACGTTTCCAGGATTTAAGGTCAGTTTAGGATTTTTGGACAGTTGTAGGATAACAGGACATTTCTAGGGTTTTTGGACGTTTCTAGGATTTTAGGACATTTTTAGGATTTTAGGACATCGTCAGCAAGTTGACAGCAGGGTTTTGAGCTGAAACTCCGGTTTGGTCCTCTGCTGGAGGAGGGATGCTTGATTTTCAAAATAAAAGCTGAAATAGCAGCACTGGTCGACTCGTCTTGTGAACAGAAGCCGTTTGATCTCAGTGATCTTGTTTTGAAAATCAAAGGAAGTGAAAATGACAACAGATTAATCTTCCAGCACTAATGCTGTATTCCTCCTCCTCCTCGTCTTCTTCTTCTTTAGTCCATGGATCTTTCCCAGAGTGCACTGCAGGTGTCTCAGCCGTCAGCGAACACAGGGGGGATGATCTCGTCGGCGGCGGCGTCCGTCACTTCCTGGTTCCGGGCGTACACCGGACAGCGCTGATCTGATCTGAGGTCTGCTGGCCACAAAGGGAAAATTTCTGCTCTTATCTTTTCACTTTTCTTCTTTGTTGGTTTTTATTTGTCTGTTTGACGACAGACATTTGTTACCACGGTGATGATGCCGCTTACATAACCGCAGACTGAACGAGACGCCGCGTTCACAGGGGACATCGGGTCTGACACCAGAACTGAATCTGGTTTCGGTCCGTTTGAAGGAAGCGACTCTGTTTTCTTTCTGTTTTTGAAGCCTCGCGAGGATCGAACGCCGACACCCGATGACAGCGGGCGAAGTGTCACGTCGACACCAGAACTCGTTGGCTCTTCTTCGTTGGTACTTCTGTTGAAGGAAGAACGTGTGATTTGAAGTTTTCTGTGTGTTCACATGAAAAGATTTCAAATAAATCCTGTTTTATGGTTTTCTTCTAAACTTTTTTCAGACAGTTTCAATAACTGACGACTTTTTCTGGCAGCCAGAAGATTTACAAAAACACAACTCAGTAAAACAGTTTTCCTCCTGCAGCACCAAAGCAGAGGCGTGTGTGTGCAGTGTGAGCGTGTGTGATAATCCACACACACAGTAATATCTGTGAGCGTGCACGTGACGGTTTTAGTGCACAGATCCTTTGAGCTGCAGATTAGCGTGTTAGCAATGATCGGTATGCAGCGCTGTACAGAGAAGCCAAGAAACAAACCACAAACTACAAACCACAAGCCACAAACTACAAACCAGAAACTACAAACTACAAACCACAAACTACAAACCACAAACCACAAACTACAAACCGCAAACCACAAACTACAAACTACAAACCACAAACTACAAACCACAAACCAGAAACTATAAACTACAAACCACAAACCACAAACTACAAACCACAAACTACAAACCGCAAACCACAAACTACAAACCACAAATCGCAAACCACAAACTACAAACTACAAACCAGAAACTACAAACCACAAACTACAAACCACAATCTACAAACCATAAACCACAAACTACAAACTGCAAACCACAAACTGCCAACCACAAACTACAAACCACAAACCACAAACTGCCAACCACAAACTACAAACCACAAACCAGAAACTACAAACTACAAAACAGAAACTACAAACCAGAGACTACAAACCAGAGACTACAAACTACAAACCGCAAACCACAAACTACAAACTACAAACCACAAACTACAAATCACAAACTACAAACTGCAAACCACAAACTGCCAACCACAAACTACAAACCAGAAACTACAAACCACAAACTACAAAACAGAAACTACAAACGACAAAACAGAAACTACAAACCAGAGACTACAAACTACAAACCAGAGACTACAA
>NW_024629384.1:0-1312 GCF_008729295.1 Plectropomus leopardus
TATACCCATTTTTAAATTCATACATGCTATTCCTATAGCTGTGTCCTATAGTCCAAGACAGTTCATCTAAACATGAGCAACTCACTCCTTAATCCCCAAAATAGAGTGCTAAAACTACAATTTGTGATATCATCAAATATAAAGTCACGGAAAGACACATATTGATTAAACTTTGCAAGGCCATGAAAAAAACACTCTTTTTAGGGGAGCTGAATTATCCGCAGAGGTCTGTTTCTCTCCAAACCAAACAGACCGAGTGATAGTAAAAACTGAATAAAGCTGTGTCATGTTACTAATCTGTGTGTTTTGGACACTCCCTTTCGCAGAGGGGCTGCAAACTAAGATGGTCAACACAAAATCATGAGCGGCCCCATCGGCAGCCAGTGTTTTATTTGTCTGTTCTGGGCTTCTGTAGAGACATGGTGGTGAAACTTGCCGATCTCTGTAGATGACAGCCCGCTCCCTTTGTAAATATGGCTCATTCTTAGGTAACGAGAACACAACATTTCATGTTTTCAGGTGATTACACACTAAGGAACGTACTCATTATTCTATGTTCAGTTTCTGCAAATATATCCTCCTAAATTCACTGGACCTTAAAATAAAAAGATATATTAGACACCAAACCTTTTTAGCATACAAATTTAATCTAATCTAAACCACAGTGAGCTGATATGCAGAATAACATTTAAAATATTGTAAATGACAATTTACATCACTGTATGGCAGCATTTTGACAGAACCAAAGGGCAAGAAACTGCATTTCTTTTTTTACACTGTTTTCACTGCTGTCCCCCACACCTCTGAGTGGTGGTGAAGTTATTGGGAATTCTACAATGAAACGGCTAATAAAGCACAAATATTTGCACATGTAATGATTCAGTGAATCACCATGGCAATATTATATGAAACCAAAGACACCTTGGCCCAGAAGTCACTATATTCTGTATTGTGCTCTCATATTTTCATTCCTCACTGTGGGGAGGTATGAGGAATCATTTACAAAACTATCACGTATTCAGATTTCAGAGCAATTTATTAACTTATATGGTTTAAAATGTTGTACTATAGTTGAATTAAAAAACTGCACAAATATTGTACAAAGTAAAAACTAATATGCCACCTGTATTCAAAAGCAGTTCGAAATCAGAGATAGCGAGTATGAACTTTGGTGTGTTAAAAAAAACAACAGTCAGGACAAACATAAAGAGCAGATGTGTATCTGTCAGAGGGGTTAACTTGTGGAATGGCTGTGATAACAACTTAAAAGTCTTTAGTTCACTCTGCAAATTATATGTGTATATATATATAT
>NW_024629385.1:0-7528 GCF_008729295.1 Plectropomus leopardus
TATACTGGTTTCTTATTTTTGCATCCAACTTTAAATGGCTGTTTTTTTTAAATTTTGTGGTGATTTTAGAAGGAAACATTTGGGCTTTTTTTACTTGTTTTTTTTAATGCTATTTTTACTTTAAAAAATAAGTTTCTTTTAAGACAACATTTTGGCTCTTTTTCACTTTTTAATGATATTTTTCTGTCAAAAATTGTGTTTAAAAAAAACCCAAAACTTGGCTTTTTTTTAAAATTTTGGGGCGATTTTCAAAGAAAACATTTTCGTTTTTTTTGGTGTGAATTTTTTTC
This sequence comes from Plectropomus leopardus, assembly GCF_008729295.1. Classification (NCBI taxonomy): domain Eukaryota; kingdom Metazoa; phylum Chordata; class Actinopteri; order Perciformes; family Serranidae; genus Plectropomus; species Plectropomus leopardus. Next base: position 291 of record NW_024629385.1, read on the forward strand.
TCGTCAGATTTTTGGGTGATTTCTTCATGAATCTTTGACAGATTTTGTTTTCTCTAAACACTTCTGACAATGACCCTCCTGGCCCTCAGTTATGAGGTCATGCACAGCTGCTGGAGTCCCGTCCCCAAATGTCGTCCCAGTTTCCAGCACCTGGTCGTCCAGCTGGAGGCGCTGTGGCTCAGTCTGTCCCCCGCCCCCCCGCTGAAGGAGCCCCTGCTGTACGTCAACCTGGAGGGGGACGACGGCGAGCTGGGCGGAGGGGGGGCGGTCGGGGCCCGGGCCCCGGGGACCGAGGAGGCGACGGTGGCTGCGGCGGGGCCCCCGAGCTGGAGCGTCCCCTGGCAGCGCAGGGCGGAGGACGAGGAGAAGGACTGGCTGATGGTGGGGTCGGGGGCGGCGCTCGCCATCGGAGGAGACTACAGGTACATCATCGGCCCCTGTGGGGCCCCCGAGGACGAGGAGGAGGGGGGAGGAGGAGCGAGGAGGGGGCAGCCGATGGACACGCTACAGGACGAGGTCAGAGACGATGAGGACGATGTCGTCATTAATGTCTGACCAATCGCAGTGCTCCTCCCGTCAGCTGATTGGACCAGAGCTCACAGTCAGCTGATCACAGAGGGACGCTCACTTTAAGCACGGAGACGCAGCAGGCGGGTGGAGACTGACCCAGGTACACACCGCCACTCACCATCAGTACCTCCAGTACACACACCGAGTACACACACTGAATATACACACAGAATAAACTCACACCCCGTACACACACTGTCACTCACCATCAGTACCTCCAGTACACACACCGAGTACACACCAGTACTCTAAGAGCACACCGAGTACACATGGAGAACACATGGAGTACACACTGATACTTTTAGGTCAGTCGGTCTCATCATACTGATACAAATGTACTAATATAACGACGGAGGATTTGGGCCGTGTTCTGGAAAAAAAAGTTCTAAGAATAAAGTCATATTACGAGATTAAACACGTAAATTAACGAGAAAAAAGTCACAATATATCAAGATTAATCTAATAAATTTACGAGATAAAAGGAGCGATATTATGAGATTAAACATTATAATATTATGAGATTAAACTGAAAATTTCAAGTCATAAAGTAGTAATATTACAAGATTATACTCGTAAATTAACGAGAAAAAAGTCATAACACAATGAAATGAAGCTCTTAAATTTACCAGAAACAAAGTCATTGCCAGATTAAACTTGTTACACTATTACGAGATTACACACATTTTTCTTTCAGAATGTTACAGGTTAAACTCTTAAATCTACAAGAAGAAAATCATAATAATAAGATAATAAACTCTTCATTTTATGAGAAGTCACAGATTAAGAGCAGAGAGTCGGGTAATAAAGTCTGAATAAAAGATCAGAAGTGAGGAATGAACAGCCAAAATGAAGAGATAAAATGTTGAAAATATTCAATGGTACTTAAAACTCTCATAGTATTTCTCATAAATTACGTTATTATTATACATATTACAATATTTTATTTCTCTTCGATGTATGATTTTAATTTTGAATATTCCAACTTTTTTTTCAAATAAATTTCCGAGTTCAATCTTGTAATATTGCGCTTTTTTTCTGGTAAATGTATAATTTTAATCTGACGACTGTTTATCTCGTAAACAACTTTTTTAAAAAACTTTTTTATTGTGATGTTAATATTGTTATATTAGATCTTAATTCTCTTCCCCTATAATATTATGACTTTTTTCTCGAAATTACAACTTTATTCTTGTAATGTTATGACTTCATTCTTGAAATATAACAATAATTATTTTTTTATTTTTTTTTTAAAGATTATTTTTTGGGCTTTTTATGACTTTATTGTATCGGACAGGTGAAGCGTGAAAGGGGAAAAGAGAGAGACAACATGAAGCGAAGGGCCAAGGCCGGAATCGAACCTGCGACCGCTGCAGTGAGGACTTAGCCTCCATACGTGGTGCGCCCGAATAATTATCTTCTTTAACATGTTCCTAAAATCCTCTGTCGTATAATATTTTACTGAGAAAGAATTAAACTTCACGTCACTGCGACATGTTAGCGTAGCTTAGCACAAAGACTGGAAGCGGGGGGAAACTGTTAGCCTCTTTATTCTTAAAGCTAATGAATCTTATTATTATAGAGCACATATTTAACCCCTCGCTGACCGTCTGAGTGTGCTGTCCTCACAGTAAATCAGTCTGAAGGAGGATTACTCTCTGAGCTTCACTATGCAGACAAAAGTATTTGGACACTTATTTTTAAAACTTTTTTGGGAAGAACATTTACTGACAACAATATAAAAGATTTTTTTAAGTAGTTTGAGGAGCAGAAATGCCAAAATGCCTCAGTTCTCAGAAAAGTGAGATTAATCTTAAAAACCCGGATTAAAATCCCTCCAGCAGCAGTTATTTTGGACTGACTTATCTTTATTCTGAAAATGAACCTGAATCACATTTTAGGTATAAAAACTTCAGTTTGTTCCTTTATTTTCCTTCAGTGTCAGCGAAGTTTGACTTTTTTCTTTTGTTAGTTTCTCGACTTTTACTGTGAAGCTTGAGAATATGCCAAGTCTGCAGAGGAAAGTGGTCCTACAAAATAAAAGCTGCATTACTGAAATAGAAAACTGGGACACACCAGTTTGAATCTGTCTGTGCAGACTGTGAGGACGAGCACGGCAGGATAACCATCAAAATTCAGATTTTTATCGTAGAAATAACGTTAGCCTTGAGTTGATGTTCCTGTTGAAAACGGAAGTAGACGACTTCTCTACGAGCTAGCGCGCTGGCTAATGTTAGCTAGAGCTAGCATACGCTGGCTAATGGTGCCTATTCGTCAACTCATGGATCCAAACAGAACATAATGTTGGTAACTTTCACCACTGACGCCCTCCGAAAACACAATCTTTGTTTAATTATCAAACGGACAAATGATCAGAGAAGTCTGCTACTAGCTAGCGAGTTAGTTAAGCTAAGCTAGCTAACAGCGTCTGCTTATCATCAACTCGATCATGACAAAATATAATAACTCTCATCATCGCTCATTTCAGAAAGACAGCTGCAAGAAAACATTTTCCTCTTCAGATTGACTTCCTGTTAGCCTCAATTTCTCTATTCAGTTAGCCACCGGGAAACATCCCGCCAAAGTAAAGGCTTGTGAAGGCCTGCTTTCTTCATCAGTGTCTGATGGGAACATATGAAACTGAAACTGGTCCAGTTTTGTCATTGATGGGCTCAGATTGTTACGCTGCCTTCGTGTGATCCTCAGAAAGATCATATTTACCGTATTTACGAGTTGCGAGCACATGAACGGCCCTCCAAAGTTGTAACTCCGAGTGCGAAATTTCGATGATACCTGAGTTCCCGAGTTGTGGCGTTTGCGTGACGAAAGCATGGAAACAGAGTCGACAAGTGACTGTAAAAAATGAAATATTTGGTTGTTCGGTTCCTCGTAGCTCTCAGTGACTTTTCATAGAGTCACATTTGAGTTCGTGCGTCTCTTAGCTGCAGCTAACTGTGAACTCTGCAGCAGCCAGAATACTAACACTGACAACACGCTGACTTTACAGCACGAGGCGCCGACGCCACGTCAGAAACGCACAAACACGGAGGGAAAATCAATGTTTGATCAACGGAGAGAAACGTTTTATTAATTCACGTATTAAATATCAATTTTTTCACATGTGAAGTGTGATATGGTATTAATGTAAACTGTCGGCCACGTAGAGTCACCTAGATTAATTATAAAAACACAAAATATATTAAAAAATAAAATATTATAATCTGAACAAACTGTAAATGCTCCGAGCATTAAAAGTCGGCCGCTCTTCTCTGTAGCTTCACGTTGTTCCACTTCGTCACCTCAAAGCTCGTCAACACAAACAAGTCAGAAGAACGACTTCCAAACTCGTAAACCGCGACCTTCAGACATCACGTGAACGCAGCGTTGTTCTGTTTCTGACATCACTGTGGAGAGGATCCCTACAGAGATAGAGACCCTTTTTGTTAAAGAGTTAAACAAACAAACCAAACGTTCGTTTAATCATCATAAAACACTTTTCATCTAAAGAATCTAAATCAACTCTTTCCTCTGTCCCAATAATCACCAGCTCTGGTTTGGTTGAAGTTAACCCTTAATTCATCCACTTCGCTGTGGAAATATGCAGCTCTGAAGATGCTGAAAGAACCCTGGTATTGAAATGTCCGGTGCGGTGGGTTCGTTGATTTCAGGCTGTCTCTGGTTAAATAATAAACAAATGAAAGCTCTTTCTCTGTCGGGATCTTTCCCATAATGCTGTCAGACTCTTAGAGTAACATTTGGAGCCCTGCAGCTCTCTCTTTGTGCTGCATGCAGCAAAGGGCCGATGCCGGAATCGAACCCGCGGCCTCTGCGGCGAGGACACAGCCTCTATACATGGTGCGCCTGCTCTATCATTTTTAGCACAATTGTTGAGATGTTACTATACGGTATAGCCTAATATATTGTGTTTTTTAAAGTCTGGTATGGTAACAAACTTTATATGTTTTGGGATGAACAGAAAGAAATCATTTTCAAGATGTCACATTTACATTTCCTACAGTTTTTGGACATTTCTAGATTTATGAATGTATCACTCGGGGTTCCAACACATTTTCATGGGCTAAATTTCAGAACTTTTCAAAGAACTATAATAGTTTTTTTTTTTTTTTTTCATGCTCCACGTTCCTGGCGTTTTTCAAACATATCAGATTCAAACTTTGTTCAGGAGTAATGTTTGTTTATTTTCACGCCTGATTGTGAAACTCCATGACTGTGGTAACCATGATCATTGATTTACTGATAATACTGTATGAGCTCCCTCACTTTATCCTAAGTTAAAATCGACTTTTAAGGCCTTTTGTTATTTAGGTTTATTTTATGTAAAGTGGTGCATTTCAATACATAAATCTGTATTTATAAATACACAGTACACAGAGAATGGGAGTGATGGGGTGGACATCAGGGGCCCACAGCACACTGTAGCCCCGGGGCCCCTGTAGTGGGTTAATCCGGCCCTGCTGTCTGTATATAATGTTTGAATTTTGCTGCTCTAAACCAACTCACTCGTTCATTGCCAGATGAAGCTGTTAATAAGTTTTTAATTACTTGAAGCGTTTGACGGGAACACGACTGGTTCTCCTTCAGAACATCACTAAACTACAGGTTGTATATTTGATGTACCATAAAGATGTAATTATGTATTTTAGAAAAGTTTTATTGATCCTGGGGCGTGACCTTAATTCCTGCCCTGATGTCTGAACTAAACTCTGTCTGGGATATCAAGGGACCGTATGTTTTAATGTTTTTGTATGCTGATGTTAAAAACACCTGGCAGAGATCAAACTCTGACGCTGATGTCACATCCTGTCTGTGACATCACGCCTGCACAGAGGGCACATGTGAGGTTCTTCTGATGGATGAATAAAGTGTTATTTGTGTCACGGTGGTCTCTCTTTGGTTTCGTGTTGTTACCGACAGCTTTACTCCGCCGCAGAGGGACGCAGCCGCCGTCCGGACGCCATCACCTGGAAAATAACACAGCCGTCACTGCCTCACCTCACCTGCTCGTCCCTCATCCTGCCGCTCAAACATGCAGTGCCACACAGGTTCAGCTCTTATGGCGTCCCTGAGGCGGGAAACGCCTCACAGCTCATCCCTCTGTTCACGACACTCACACATTTTCTCAACTGGATTTATGACATCTGAGCTATTTATTATAGATGCACAATAATCATTCACTGCACAACAGAAACCGCCTCTCAGTCATGCCTGAAGTGGATGCTTGAGTGTTTTCATTAACTGTAATTTTATTATTTTTATTTAATACTTACCTGCTTTTTTATACGTTCTCCTTTCTTTTGTTTGTGTTCTTGCATGTTTACATCGACGGCATTTCAATCCCGTCTACGTCCTGTTCACATGAAAGAACTGACAATAAGTTGACCTGTGACCTCCGAAGACACGGACACGACATGACAAAGACATAAAGACCAGGACAGAGACCAGATTCACACGTTACACACTAACAGCCGTAGAGACATGTTGTAAATTAAAGGTCCATTGTGGCGGACTGAGGGACAGACCGACATACGGGACAAAACTGAGTGTAAGAATAGTTGGGGTTTTTTTTGTTTTACCTTGGAATGAAAAAACAGTTTCAAACCAGTTTCTGCTGGTTCAGCTGGTTCTGAGATGGCTCTGACCCAGTTTCTGCTGGTCTTTGATGGTTTAACATGCTGCTGTTTATCTTTAAGCCTTAAACATGACAGCAGACTGCACTGATTTAACCCTTTGCTTTTCACACCTCCCCGCATGACTGTTATTCCTCCAGACTCCAGGACTTTGACCCCCTACAGAACCTGAACCCCCGCGCTGCCTTTTCAGCAGCGAGCCTTTCTGTCTGCGCGTCTCTCTGAGGGGCTGAGTACAAGTATAAAGTAGCAAAATATGTGAATACACTTTAGTATTTGAGTGCATGTATCTTAAAACTACCACCGTTGTTGTGATACCACTTCCTCATCTTTCTATTGAAATAGTGTCAACATACTCGCGTGCATGTGGCTCAGGCGCTGCTGTTCAGCGGCTGTTAGTTTTCTACAGATTTTTCTGTTTGAGCTTTATTTTAGTTTCCTGTTGAATTCCGGAGGGAAAAATTTGGGTCACCGACATGTTGTTCTACAAAGAGCTCTTTCTCTGCAGCTAAGATGGAGGCAGAAACACCGAGAAGCCTCCCGGCGGCTGCAGCCTCCGTCCTGCAGAGACGGACCGGACCGTCCTGCAGAGACGGACCGTCCGCAGCCCGCTGCTGCTCTCACATCAGGACACTGATTCACTCATGAGACACTGAAGACACATTTAGTCTCTGAGAAAAACGGTGCTTTACGAAATCTGACTATCCTCACACACACACACACACACACACACACACACACACACACACACACTCTAACACTGACACACTAACACACAGCTCTACAGGAAGACCAGTTAAGAGCTCTCGGTGATTTATTGATGATGTTGGATCTGATCAGGACGCGATGACTTTATTTTCTAGCTTATCAGTCGGTTACCTGTGTGACCGCTGCTCCCTGACCTGAACCCGCCTGCCCCGGTGTCAGTCCGCCCCGGTATCAGTCCGCCCCAGTGTCAGTCCGGTGTTAGTCCGCCCCGGTGTTAGTCCGCCCCGGTGTCAGTCCGGTGTCAGTCCGCCCCGG
>NW_024629386.1:0-2559 GCF_008729295.1 Plectropomus leopardus
ACATATTCTTTACAGTGGTTTTTGTTTCATTGTCATTTTTTCATTTATTTATTTTGCTTACTTTCAAGTACTTTCTATAAACTAAAATTATTTTTCTATTTTTTTCAAGTTGTTTGTTGCTCTCTCTCCATGTTTTTGAAAGAAATAAAACCAATTTGCTTAAGTTTTAAAGGGTTAAAGGAGAGTTTTGCACCTCCAACTATCCATCAACTATATTGCAGGCGATATAGTTTACAAAGAGAAGCGGGCAATTCCTGCATCCTTTAATTACATCTATTCCATGTTTTGATTCAATTCATGATCAATGATCATACAAAACATAGAGATAAATGTAAAGCTGTAAAAATAAAGAAAAAAAGGAAGATCATTAAAGAGACACTTTGCAGTAAAAAGTAGGAAAAGTCATCATTTTTGGCACATGCAGCTTGTCGGATCTTATCTGTTCATGGGTGGTTGAATTACAAGTCCAAGGATCACTGAGCATTTCAGTGCTGCTGCGCACATGGGAACAGGATAAATCTTGCATGTTAATAATTTCATATAAGGGATTTACTCAGAGTGAGACTGCCATGCAGGAGTCTGGCAATTGGTTTGGGATTTTGGAGGTGTGAAACGTGACTGCGTGTGTGTGCATTTTTCTCATGTACTGTTCAAGCAGAGCTAGGAACCTCAATCTTGAGAGTTGTGGTTATGTGCAGCCAGATAGGATTGGTGCAAGCGTGTGAGTGTGTGTGCGTGTGTGCAGCAGCTCTGCAGAAGGACAGCTCAGAGATAACCTGGTGACGTCACAGCCAGAGTCAGGTCTGCTATCTCTCCCTGACAGCAGGGCCGTGCGTCACTCCTTACATGCCGAGCCAGCGAGAGCGAGAGTGAGAGCGAGAGACAGAGAGAGAGAGAGAGAGAGAGAGAGAGAGAGAGGGGGAGGGAGCAGGAAGTATAGTGGGAGGACAGGGAGAGGAGTAAGGGAGGGAAGAAGGATAGAAAGGAGGATGCCTCGGATCATTTAGTGGAGGGAAGTGGGACCTGGGCCAGAGTGATGCTAAAGTGGGAGAGTTTTTAATAAGAATAAGGAGGGACAGAAGGAGGAGAGGGAGAGAGGGGGGAGATTATGGAAAACACTCTTTACAGTAAGTGGTAATCAGTGTGAGAGTGAAAGAGAGAAAGGACAGAAAAAAAACCCAGCAGGGTAAACATTCTGTTTGAAGAATAGAAATGCATAATGAAGACAAGAATGGATGGAGGTTATCTGTAGTGACAGAGACATAAACAGAGTGAGATTTGAGCAGGAAGAGGCAGGTCCACAGTTCATCATATGATAATGAACATTTTTTTTACAAGAGGAAAAGACAATATGATTCAAAGAATCTGGAGCAAGGTTCGTCATTGTGCCAGAGCGCACCAGCTTGCACTCCTGCTAATTATAAGCATTGTTGTGCGATAATTACATTCATGCCCGTCTCTTTTGAAGAGGAAGATTTCTCCCTGTGGAATTACTTCCATCACATTGCTCAAAAAACTCCAATATCAACATGACCACAAACATATCTGCTTTTCATTTATGGTTTGGGGGTTTGAGGATTAAAAATGTGGAGAAAGTGATGTGAAAGAAGAATTAAAGGACAAAAAAGTGTTTTTTTGCTCCAGGCATGTGTGAGACATTCTAACCTTGTCTCTGAGTGTGTTTGCATATTTGTGTGAATACACATGCACAATGGCACTGACACTATTTCAGACATGCAACTTAAAATCAGAGTTCATACGGTACAGAGGTCAGCAAGCGGCTCCAACCACATCACTCCCTGCAGGCATCCACTGAGCTCAGCAATGTATATTCTGGCCCTGTATATGGTAATGGCAAGTACAAAAAACCTGAAACTAGAGGTCACCTGGATTTTTATAGGCCAATAGTAGTAATAATACAATAATAATACAATAATACAATAGTTTGGAACGGGAAAAAAGCGTAGAGCCGATCAGTGTTCCACTGATAACAATGATTTGTCAAATGTCCTATCGGTGCTGATTAATTGGCCAAACTGAAAAACTGGTTAACAATTATTTGAAACACCTCTTAATGTAGTTCAGTATATCACCTTTAACTATGAACTTCCCAATAAACATATAAATGAATCTACACATGATTGACAATGTTGGAATTCTAAGCTTTGGAAAGATGCAATTACAAATACAACAATTTATAGCAGAACAGTAGTATGGAATTACTATAAACTGTACAGGTGAACCTAAAAAAGTAGACACTGATGGCCAAATACACAGCTGATGGCACCATGAATTTTGCATCACTTGCAGCCACTATCTGCCAGCCTCAATGCCTGATTCACACATGATAGTGTGCTAATTGTGTTAAAGTGCAAACTTAAAGTTTCTCAGTTGAGTGCAAAATGTCCTTCTGTTGTTCTGTAAGGGGATGTGTCCAACAAAACTGTTTTTTTCTGAGGCCAACAGAGTTTTTTTTTAATGCTTTGCAAAGGGAGCACCATGTATTAATGTGTATTAATGCACTTCAAATGCCAGCAGCTTGGACAGTGTTGGATGTGG
>NW_024629387.1:0-2800 GCF_008729295.1 Plectropomus leopardus
TTAAATTTTATTTTTTTTGCATTTCATGTAATGACACTTTACATGAAATGCAAAAAGAAAATACATTTTAAAATAGAACTTAGAAGCACTTAGAAAAGTGCTATATAAGTCCTATTTATTATTGTTATTATTGTTATCATCATCATCATTAGTATTATAATTTTTGGCATTTCATGTAAAGTATCCCTTAAGTACTTAGAAAAGTGCTATATGTCCTATTTATTGTGATTATCATCATTGTTATTTCTATTTCATATAGTGTTTTTAAGTACGTAGAAAAGTGCTATATGTACTATTTATTGTTATCATTTTTATTATTTGCATTTCATGTAGTGTCTTTAAGTACTTAGAAAAGTGCTATATATGTACTATTTATTGTTATTATCATTATTTGAATTTCATGTAGTATCTTTAAATACTTAGAAAAGTGCTATTTGTGTCCTATTTATTATTATTTTATATTATTAAGAGTTTTTGACTGTAATCTTTAATTTCTATGTTGTGGTTGCAGCTACTTTTTATCACTTGCAGAAGATGACAGATACTCAAAAATCCATTAATTTATGATTATTTTATCAGTTGCAGTTTCTACATGTTGCCACCAGAGAGCAGCAATGACGCCTGAATCAAAGCAGCAGCAGGTGGAAATAAAATAAACACCAACACTGAGCTTCCGTGGAATACATATATACATGTATATACATATATATATGTGTGTGTGTGTGTGTGTGTGTGTGTGTGTGTATAAAGACAGGGAGAATATATAGAATATATATTTAAAAAATAATGCAAACAATCTGAGTTAAAAACTGTGTATGTATACATGTATGTATAAGTAAAGTATAAGTAAAGTTTGTGTTTACATCACTAAATAAACTGTAAATAAAGTTTGTGTTTACATCACTGTAAGTTAAGTTTGTTTACATCAGTTTCCGTGTAGCCTCTCTCTCTGGGGGCGTGGCCTCATGGCTCGGTGGGCGGGGTCAGGGGGGGTTTCCTCGCGGGCAGCAGCAGGGTGATTGACAGCTGAGCGGCTTAAAGCTTGAGGGAGCAGAGACACAAACACACAGCAGCCGGAGAATAACAAGAAAACTCTGGATTTAAACGCCTTTTATGGACTTTAACTGACTTTAAATCGACTTTAATTTTGTTTTGTTTGGAAGTAGAAGTGAAATTTCTTCATGGGAGACCATCAGAGGTAAGATCCGCCTGTCAGGTCACTGCAGGTTTAACCTGTGAAAGAAACTCTATATAATATTTATTTATCCCGTAACATCAAAGTCTACCGTTTAAAAAATTATATAGCATCTGAGAGTCAGTTAAAAGGCGAAAATCAGTGAAAAAGTCAGCAAATTAGAAAAGACTAAATATTACACAGTAAGTACAACACAATAGAGTGCAATAGAAAATAGTAAAACTGCATAGAAACATTATGTCAGAGATAATAGATGACAAATAGATGAGAATAGAAGATAATAAAGTGATGTAAAGAGGGAAATAACACAATAAGATTGAGTGTAAAGTAAAAGATAATAAAGAAGGACAAAATTTTTATAACATTTCTTTAAAATGTTTGGCAATTTTCAAAGAAAACATTTTGACCTTTTTTTTTTCTTTCTTATTTTCCCCCAAACCTTATTTCTTTTTTTTTTCTTTAAAACTTCATTTTTTTTGTGATTTTATTAACTGTTTGCATGATTTCTTTTTCTTTAAAACTTTAAATATTTTATGATTTTATGAACAGTTTGGGAATTTTTTTTCTTTAAAAAGTTTTAGGCTTAACTTTTTTCTTCAAATTTCATGGTGATTTTTGAAGAAAATACGCTTTCTTTAAAAAATACCAAAATTACACCATATATCATAGACAGAAACTGTAAAAACAGAACTCATCACTGGATTTTCATATTTCAGGGATCGGTCAGAAAAACATACACAAACACAACACTGAAAATAGCATTATTTATTCAAAATCACTTTATTCTCCATTTTATTTTAAATTTTGCCCAAACTAAAATGTTTTCGCTAATAAACCAGCACACACACGAGTGAAAAAAACCTTCTTAACTCCAGGATTTCTGCTCAACGTATGACTTTCACACGTGTAAGGGCCAGTTTTTTAAATCTAAACTAATTCATGGTGGAGGGAATATTTTGGCCTTCGAGGTGAGTAAGAAATAGAAGAAAAGAAAAGAAAACAAAATTAAATAAAAAGTCACACCCCAGCCAGCCACCTCCTTTTATAAATACAGAACAGTCCCTAAGAAAACAAAAAATAACACAGAACAGTAAACAGAGCGTCTGTTTAATTTAAAGTATCTGTCGCATGATGTTATGATGTGATGTCTCCTCATCTTTACTCTGTTGACTTTCCAGGTGTGTGTGTGTGTGTGTGTGTGTGTGTGAGTTTTGCTGAGTAATGCTGCTGCTCCAGTGAGGTATGTGTGTGTGTGTGTGTGTGTGTGTGTGTGTGTGTGTGATGTAAGACGTATTAAGAAGCCTGTGCTCACACACTCACAGCTCCGTCACCCTCAGTGACCCTGCACACACACACACACACACACACACACACACACACACACACACACACACTCTCTGTGGTGTGGCGTTCAGGGTCGACTGTTGTTGATGATGCAAACTTGATCTCCTAAACCACAAAAGTAATTTTTCACAGGGCTGGAGTGTAACAAAGTACATTTACTCAAGTACTGTACTTTAAACTCAAGGTACTTGGGCATTTTTTGACCCAGACTTTATTTATCATGTTTTTTTCCATTATTATTATTATTGTAATAAATAATTT
>NW_024629388.1:0-2030 GCF_008729295.1 Plectropomus leopardus
AGAGAGAGAGAGAGAAGAAGAAGAAGAGGGGGAGGAGATTAGGAGGAAAAGATATAACAGGAGAGGAGGAGTGAGAACTAAGAAGAGAGAAAGAATAAGAAGAAGACAGGACAAAAAGAGGACAGAGAGGAAGAAGAGGAGAAGGAAAAGAAGGAGAAGAAGAAGAAGAAAAAGAAGAAGAAGAAAAGGAAGAAGAAGAGAAGAGGACGTTCAGAGTTTTATCGTCTGTTTAATCAGCTTATCAAGAATCAACCTGAAGACACAAACTGAAGACACACAGAGACAGAGAGACAGGAAGACAGGTGAGTAACACAGACGGAAGACAGAGACAGAAAGGCAGAGAGACAGAGAGACAGAGAGACAGAGAGACAGACAGGTGTTTGAGTCTGAAGGGTTTACTTCATATAAATCTATGATTCTTTAGAAGAAAATATTTACATCATTATTATTATTTCTGTTATTATCACTGTTGTTATTGTTGTTGTTATTGTTGTTGTTAATGTTGTTGTTGTTGTTGTTGTTGTTGTTGTTGTTGTTGTTATCGTCCTCTGATTATCTGATGATTTGGAGCAGGTGTTGTGAATGTCTGACTCTTCTTCTGTGGTGTCGGATGGGACGGACTGTTTGTGCTGATAATGAGATCTGAAATCTGCAGAGAGAAGAAGAAGAAGAAATGTTTTAATAAAAGAGACGAACCGTCCCAGAGATGGAGACAGTCTCTGAGTCTCTGATTAATATCAGAGACAAACAAACAAACACAGACAGACAGGACAGAGAGACAGAGAAAGACAGACAGACAGGACGAGATGTCTTCTTGATGTCAGACAGTTTTTCTCTGGTCTCTATCTAGATGATGTAGATCTACAGCTCTTTTGTTTTCGTTGTTTTTTTGCAGACAGAAGGGGGAGGAGCTTCTTCCGGTGTTAACCATCACCTGGCAACCATGACAACCATAGGATAACCAGCTGGTAACCATGACAACCACCTGCTGTAAAGGCCGGTCCAGGGGGTTAAAAATGTGGGTGGAGACTTTGAGATATGAGAGAAACTTCCTGTCCATCTGACCGTCAGTCCACCATGTCTCCCCTCCTCCCCCGCCTCTTCCCCGTCCTCTTGCTGCTGGCGGCGGCCCGCGGTCAGGGCGGCGGTCAGTTTGACGTGTGTCAGTCTCTGCGCAGCTCGGAGGCGGGGCCTGGCTGGGAGTTTTACGCCTGTCAGCCGCCACCCGCCAACATGAAGGAGGTGATGCAGATAAGAGTCGACCCCCCCGGGATCACCTGCGGGAACCCCCCCGAGAGGTTCTGCACCCTGGTCAGTCCAGATAAACACACTGTAACACACACTGTAACACACACTGTAACACACACACTGTAACACACACTGACTATAAGCTTAATCAAAGAGAAGGAATTGGCCTTAAATGTCCAACGAGTGTCTTCGCTGTCTCTCGGAGACGTCTTGCGGTCTCGTTGTCTCAGGTTTTAAATGTCAGCTGTGATTTTATCTCTGTTTAAGAATGTGACTGAATCCTGCAGAGGTCAGAGGTCAGACTGAACAGATATGAGACGGAGCAGACGGTTCCTCCTCCTGCTGGATAAAACATGTTGATCAGATTTTAACAAACGTCACATTTAAATCAAACACAGAAAGAACTGAAGAGCAGTCGGCTCTTAATTTCCGGTTGATTATTCCAGCGCTGAGCTGCTGGACGGTTCTCTGCAGAACGTCAGCACAACAACTGTTCCCTCTGTTCCTGCAGAACCACAGCATGTTACATTCTGCGTTACACCCTACAAGGGGTTAATGTGCTGTTCATGTGTGGTTAACGTGTTGTAAACATGCGGTTAACATGTTGTTAATGTTTTATTGTTTTTAATAGAGGTATTAAATCGTGGCTAAAATAAAAGTAACATTGTTCTCACACTAAGAACCACAGCACACAAAAGGAACAGGAGGTTCTGATATAGACAGAGGAGGTTTTTATAGAAGCGGAGGAGGTTTTGGTAGAAGCGGAGGAGGTTTTGGTAGAA
>NW_024629389.1:0-2270 GCF_008729295.1 Plectropomus leopardus
CCTGAGAGGCAGTAATTTTACATACAAACAAATCAATGCAACTGAAGCCTAAGGCATTTTATGCCGATTGTGCTTTTTTTCCTTGAAATTTCCATCTAATCACACATTGTATTATTTCTGGGTGTCATTCTGGGCTTTTTCCTTGGAATTTGTCATTTTGACTATTTTCCACCTGATGACGTCATTTTTACGATATTTGGCATATGAAGAAAATACATGCTATTTCCACTTGGTGCACTGTCACTGACGTATCCCAGGCTGTGATAATAAATTTTAAAAATCTACTTTGCATGTAGTATGTTGAAAATAATTCACTTTTTATGTTACGTCTTTTTTTTTCTTCTTGTGGCGTATTGACAAAAACTTGGCACCTGGTTAAAATTCTGAAAAAGAATAAATATCAATACATTATAAATGTGACTTATCAGAAGTAGCGAGTGTCTTATGACTGATGGGGCTTATAATGCATCATTAATACCTATACTCACATCAAAAATAAACTGTAGTAGGGACTCATAGTGTGCTAGAACAGTCCATACAATATCATAAGTTATTGTTTGTGTCATGATTGCTGATGTAGTGTAACAGTAAGCAATATGTGTGTTTAAGTGTAGTCATGAAGCGTTATGAATGCATTATAATTCACTATGAATGCCTTCATAATGCATTATAGATGTCATAGAAAGTGGCACCAAAAATCCAATATCAAGTATAACTCACATAAATATTTGAAGAATTGTCTACTGTCATGACAGACGGATGCAGACTGTGACTGTAACTTCGTTTGCCAGATAACCACAAAGGAATAATACGACTTTTTCATAATAAATTGCTGTCCTTTAAAGCTGCCTGCAAGGTTCTCAAGACTTTCATGACGTCACAACGTGCTCTCTAAATCATAAAACAGATCAAATAGTTTCAGAAATGGCAAATGTGTAATTTACTTCCAGATTGTTAAGGCGTGAGGATAATTACTGCTTCTGCTTCACACCTGTGACCTCCCTGTTTGTGCTAGCTTGATGGAAATCCCTTGTGGGATTAAAACTAATAAATTTCAGTCTCTTTCTTCTGGGAGTGTTTTAATTCTTCTTTTCAACCTGACACATAAACACGGCAGCCCACAAATGCCCCGAAGTCCTGCTGAAGCTCTCCTCCCAGCAGCTCACTCGTAACAAAGGCTAATTTAAAATTAAGAAAAGTTAATTTTTTTTTTCAGTTAAAAGGTCTTTAAGTTGCGGCGACGCTGACGGCGATGCGAAGCAACTCTCTGCAGTGTTTTTCTGAGCAAATTCTTTGGAGCTGCGGACAGTTGCCTCGTCTCACAGCCAAATGCTGCCATGGCAACAGTGAGGGTTCAAATCCCACCTCTTCCTCTCCTCCGCCAATCTCCTCCCCTCTCTCTCTCTCCCTCTCTCCATCTCTCCCTCTCTCCCTCCTCTCGATCCAATCTTCTCTCCCAGTGAAACCATTAAATTATCAATCCCCAACCCCCCCAGGGTTCATATCTCCGCCTCATCTCACTCGCTCTCGCTCTCTCTCTGTCAATATTTACAGAGTTTCTCATAGACTCTCGCAGGTAATAGTGTCTTATTCCCAAAGCGCTGCACGGTGCCAACATGCTCACACACATAAACACACACACACACACACACACACACACACTCGCATGCAGTGTGAAATGGCCATTCCATCTAAATAAATGCTACTCAACTAACTGTCCCTGCTGACAGGCTACAACTGCCTGTCTGCACGTGTGTGTGTGTGTGTGTGGGTGTGTGTGGGTGTGTGTGGGTGTGTGTGGGAGTGTGTGTGTGTGTGGCTCCAGCTTCACCCATGTTAATGCGCTTGTTCCAAGTGGGTGCATGTGTATTCTTGCTCGTGTGTGTGTGTGTGTGTGTGTGTGTACACTGATAGCTCACTGTCCCTTCAGGTAATCTCATGGTTGAGAAGAGAGAGAGAGATAGAAAAGGGAAAAAGAAAATATTCTGCGATAGAGAAATTAAGACAGAGAGAGACATCGCTGCTGTAATAACTGCAAAGATCCAGAATGACAATAAATATGCATATGCTTATAGATGCACGTATGCATGTGAAGATGGCAGGCGGGTACAGTCTCGGTTAATATTTACCTCTCTGTCAGCCTTTACATCTGTCTTTCACAGCTCAGTTTTACTGTTTTTTTACTGGTTGTTACTGGTTTACTACCAGTTTATTCTCTCCTTCTCTGGACGTGAAAACATCATTTACCTGATTTTACTGTCATCCACAAG
>NW_024629390.1:0-6015 GCF_008729295.1 Plectropomus leopardus
GTTATTAACAAAGGAATGAGACAATGATAACAATGTGAAAATAGGCAAATTAATCTAAACATTAAACAAACAAAAACAATAACAACAAAACCCCTTATTAAGATGCATTTTATTGAATGAGTTTTTAGAGGTTTTAAGAGGACGCTCTATTTTATTTGTTTTTCTTTTTGTCATATTTTGTTTTATTTTTATTTATTAGTCACTTTTGATTTTTGCTGCAGTAAAAAGAGATTTTCCACGGTTTTTCATCAAGTTTATCTCATTCCCCACGAATGCTCGGAGTAATCTTTTCTGGCTGTCAGTATCTGATTTGAAACCATTCTGTGTAATTTTTGGGCGAACCTTTAATAACCTGAGGCTGTGGGAGTTTCTCTGTAATCTCCTGCAGAAAAAAAAACAAGATTACTGAGCACAGAAGTTTTATTTCAAAATAATTTATTTGCATATAATTGGAATGAAGGCAGGTGGATACAGATCTGTGATGGCACTGGTCAGTTCCCATATAGAAACATTCAGTCTATACAGAAACCACTCTTTCAAACCTGGACAAAATGGATAAATATATTAGTAAATAAATATATTAGTGACATGTCACTATATTGAAATGTTCTATTATATATAAAATACAACACTATTTCATTTCTTTTTTTTAATTTTTTTTTTGTTGTTGTTCTCTTTTTGTACACAAAGTATCCAAAATATACTGACACATCCCTTAAAGTTCTGGAGGGATTTTTTTTTTTACCCATAGAAAAGTTTCAGCTCATTATTCTTGCAAAAAAAACAAACAAAAAACCTAAAAACAACACAAAGAGAAAGATCTTGAACAGGGTTGAAATCAGATTTTCTGCAGCAGATGCTGTTTTTCACGTGCTGATTGTTTTGGGCTTGTTTTAAATTAATACTATGATTTTTATGTCGTTTTATTATAATTATTATAAAATCAGCTCGAGCCAAAGTGCTGCTTGTGATTCAGTCATTTCCACCAAAGCCTCGGAGACGATAACAGACGAGGAAACCCTGAAACTTTATCTGGAGGACGTCGACATTCAGAGTGAGGTATTATTAGGAACATTTCTGCATGATTGTCCAAAAATATTGAGTCTAAAATGATTTCTGGCCTGTTGTCTCTCTCGTTACTGAAAGCACATTAAATTCTGAGATTTAAGGAAAGGGTTAAAACAGTAAAAAAAAAAAAAAAAAAAAAAAAAGGCACAACTTGTACTAGAAGTTCACTGTGTTCAAGATTTTGCCTCTTTGGTTGGAAAAGTGTAAGAGCTTAGTGTCATTTCTGAGCAGTTTGAATGAATAAGGCACATTTTAGGCTTTTTAAGTGCTACTGGTTACATTACAAAACCCAAAAACGAGCTGTTAGTCCGCTGAAGTCCGTTCACATTTTCACGTTAAAGGCAGCGACACTCAGCTTTCTGTGCTCAAGGCCACTTTTGCAAAATTACAGGAGGCCAGGGGCCCGATTTCAGGACATTTCTAGGATTTTAGGACATTTCTAGGATTTTCAGGACATCTCCAGATTTCTAAAATTTTGGGACATTTCCAGGGTTTTAACATTTCTTGGATTTCAAGACATTTTAATGATTTCAGGACATTTCAATGATTTTTGGACACTTGGATATTTCTTTGACTTCAGGACATTTCCAAACATTTAGCATGTTTCTAAAATTTCGGGACGTTTTTAGGACTTTTGAATATTTTTAGGATTTTCAGGACATTTCTAGATTTTTAGCATATTTCAAAAAATTTAGGGACGTTTTTAGGATTTTTTTCATATTTTTAGGATTTTTAGGACATTTCCTGATTTTTAGCGCATTTCTAAAATTTAGGGACGTTTGTAGGATTTTAAGATGCTTCTAGGATTTAAGGATGTTTCTTGGATTTAGGAAGTATCTCGAATTATAGGACATTTCTAGGATTTTGGTAGATAAGATTTATGGACATTTCTAAAATTTTCAAATGATTCTACGATTTTAAGATGCTTCTTGGATTTTAGGAAGTTTCTCAGATTTTAAGACATTTTAGGACATTTCAGATTTTAGCACATTTCTAGGATTTTAGGACATTGCTAAGATTTTAAGACATTTCTGGGAATTCAGGACATTTTTAGGATTTTAGGACATTTCTGGGATTTAAGGACATTGCCAAGATTTTAAGACATTTCAGGGAATTCAGGACATTTTAGGATTTTAGGACAATTTTAGGATTTGAGGACATTTCTAGGATTTCAGGACATTTCTAGGATTTCAGGACATTTCTAGGATTTTAGGACATTTCTAGGATTGTAGGACATTTGTGGGTGTTTGTGGCTTTACAGGTAAGAAAACATGAACACGTGTCATTTGGATTTTGGGGTGAACTGCCCCCTTTGAAGTTGTCAAAGCTTGGATTGGCACGTTCACCACGACAACAGATCAATTCAGGTGTCTTTAGATGAAATCTTCCCGTCTTTTCCAGTGTTTGATTGTTCCTGAGACGTCTCAGTCTCTGTCCTTTAACAGTCTGAAGTCATCACACCGAGCTCTCTATGAAGCGCTGACACAGACTCGGCTGGTTTTTGGGACTTTAGGGTCGACCTAGCATGGCTTTACTCCAGTTATATTATTAAATAGTCTCTTTCTCTTCTCTATGGCTGCGATGTAGACCGTTTCTCTCGAGCTTTAGTTACTGGAAGACAACGGAAGGATGTTTCCTTTTAGAGGATAATAACACATCGTGATGATTTAGGCTTTAAAGGACATTTGACCCCCCAAAATGATCATTTGTATTTCATTTCACTTCATCTTATGCTTAATTCTTGAATATAATTTTTTTTTACCCTCCCTACAGCTAAAGATATTTTCCTTGAGCCTCCCTGAGTGACTCAGGGGACGCACATGGCGTTTGTGCCATGATGCGTTCAAAGACCGTCAGACATTTGGAAATCCAACGAATAATTCTGTTTTCACAGTTTTGTTTTTTGTCATTTCATTTCATTTTCATGTTGGTGGGCCTGTGAGTTTTCTAATCCACAAAAAAAAGCATTTTTTAAACCACAAAATTAAAAAATTTAAATATAAAGAAAAAATCACCAAACAATTCCCTCTTTTTGGCTTCTCTGGTCACCATGGAGGCAAATGAGAAAAACAAACATAACATGGGGCAATTAATTGATATACAAATGAACATTTAGGGAGGTGAAGTCTTCCTTTAACCCTTTAAAACCTGGTTTAATATCAGTTTTCTTGTGCTGCCTTGTGACGCCTTACACAAGACCTGAGCAAATCTATTGGAGGAAAAAGCTTGGCACAACTTGGCAAGAATTGTCCCACAAACTGCACGAAATAAGTAAAAGATGACAAAGAAAATGATCTGGTTTTAAAATAATCATAAAATTATTATTCAAAAGACTTTAATCATGATTAAACAATAAGAATTTTAATTTTTTGTTTAAAATTATTTTAGAAAAAAATATTTTAAAAAAATCATGCAGTTCTTTTCAGGTCATTTTCTTTGGTTTGTTTCTGAATTTTCTTTCTTTTCCTTTCTTTTGCTTATTTTCAGGTAATTTTCTTGTAATTTATTTTACAAATTTCTTGCTATTTTTTGGGCCATGTTGTTCAGTTGCTTACTGTTTTCTCCCCATGTTTCTGAAAGAACTCCAACACATGTGCTCGGGTTTCAAAGGGTTAAAGTCGCTCTGTACTAATCGTTTTGTTTTTTTTTAACAGCACTGAGGTCAAACACGTGAAGTAACCGCTGGCAAGAGAAATGACAAGAACAAGGTATTAGCTTGTAATGACGACGACATAATTCAGTCAAACCGGTTCATTTTGAAAAGTAAAAAAAATAAAATTACAGACTACAAAATAAAAGAAAATGATCCAAAACACAAACATGTTGAAAAGAGCTGCCATCATTGAAATAATGAAAACAAGGCCCACGCACGACTCAGCGACCTCAGCGAACGCTCGCCGTCTGAGGCGCCGAGCATCAACGTTTCCTCTCCGTTTGGGCAGGTCGCACCGCCAACACGATGACTTTTGAGTTTATGGGAGCTACATGGTTGTGACCAAAAATAAAAAATCAAATAAAAAATAATCACTACAGCAGTACCTTTAAAGACCCCCGTGTGTGTGAGGCATGTTAAGAAATCTGAGCTGAGGTAGGCTGGAGAGAAAAGCTTCTCGGAGCTGAGAGCAAACTCAGCGAAGGAAGATCACGCGAAGTAAAGTACCTCAAAAAAACATCAAGTCGATCTGCGACCGAGCGAACAGCGCAGAGACCGACTCTCACTTCGTGCACCGCAAAATCCCACAACTCGATCTTTGCGATCTCACTTTAAAATAATCTAAAAAAAAACGACTGCCTTGAAAATGTAAATATTAATATTTGTCTTATTTTATGTTTACTTCATATATAATTGTTAAGTTTACTTAAAATTGATCTGTATTTACTTAATTTTTTGAAATGAGTCACCTTGTTCTTTCTAAACTGCTGCTTTCAGACGCCGCTCTCAAGTATTTCAACATTTGAACCCGAGGAAATATATTTCTTTTAAAAACGTGGAAAAAGGCAATGAGCAACTTGTTTTTTCAGTTAGGGAAAAACTATACTTATAATGAGCATAATTACATCATAATCATAATAATTACATATTTAAAATTATGTTAAATAATATCGTAAAATATTAGCATTTTAAGCAATTTTTTTCAGGTAACCTTTTTTTCTATTTATTTATTTATTCATTCATTCATTTTATATAATTTTTCCCACTAATTTTCAGATCATTTTCTTTTGGGGCATTTCTTCTTTTGTCCATCACCTTCTTTCCATGTTTTTTAAAGAAATCCAGAATTCAGTGATAAAAACAGAATAAACTCAGTTTACTGAAGTTGCAAAAACCTAGAAAGACCGATTTGATCAAACTTGTCATTTTAAAGTTTCAACAACTTCAGTAAACATAACTGATTTTTAAGTAAACTTAATAATTACATATAAAGATAAATTAAGACTAATAGTTATATTTACTTAATTTTTTAATGCAATTATATAGGACATTATATAGGAATATTATATAATATTAATACTCAATCAAGCTTCAGCCAACTTGCAAAATACATAAAACTGTTCAGTTAAGTCTGACTGACTTGGTTTACTTGAAAAGTTAAGTTGCTTTAACTCACAAAGAACAAGTTAATTCAACTCATCATTTTTAAGTCGCAACAACTTCACACAATTAAGTAAATACAACTCAAATGTAAGTGAACTTAACTGGATTTTAAATAACTTTAAATATTATTTTGAATCTTTGCACCTCTTGTCTGCACTTTTGCTATTTTTTAATGATTTTTAAATGATTAAGTAATTAATTTTATGTTTCATATCTTTACTCCTCTTCTGTAAATCTGTCTCCTTTATTATATTTTCATATTTTACTGCTCTGTAAAGCACTTTGAAATGCCCTGTTGTATGAAATGTGCATTACAAATAAAGCTTGCCTTGTCTAAATTTAACAATTATGTATAAAATAAACTTTAAATTCACGGTTATATTTACTTACTTTTATCAAGGCAGTCGTTTTCTAGATTTATGCGATCAGAGTGTGAGTTTGCGGTTTGAGGCTCAAAGCAAAGATCATTCGTTGGTTGTCACTAAGGATCATGGGAACTTGCGACGTCGTTGATGACGATTCTTCCTAAAACTTACGGAGAAACACGGAGAAACACTTTTCCTCCTTTGTGGCGCAGGAGTCGTTTCCCCAGCAGCTCCCGGCGGGGCGGGGGACGCTGGGGAAACCGACCCGGCGGACAGGCGATGCTGGCGGAATTATGCGGAAGACGTGAGAGCGGCGGCCGGTGAGAGGCTCGTCCGTTCTGGCTCCTGTGTAGCAGCGTGATAACGGGGATGCAACAGGTTCTCACACACCGGACTCCTCTTCTGATCCTGCAGACACAAGACAGCCACAGTCACCTTCACAATAAACAATGGAAATATATTTATGCAAAAGAAAAAAAAAAAAAA
>NW_024629391.1:0-2114 GCF_008729295.1 Plectropomus leopardus
TTCTGACACTGGAAGCTGCCTAAACACTCATTTACTGTCACACATGATGGACATTTGGTTTAAGTTTTTTTGATCAATGCAGCAACAGAATCAAAAATATTGTCTCATTTATTCCACACACTCTTCTTTTTCTTGTTAAAAACTTCATTACCCATAATGCAACTGGACCCCCAACAGCCCTGCTGATTAAAGACTCCCTCAAAAACACTGAGAATTAAAGGTTTGACCATAATTCACTCTGAATTTTTTGGTAAATATATTCAGACGATAACAACAAAATTCAACTAAAGGTCACAAATTAACCCTTTGAAACGTGCGCAGATTCACCTGATCTCTGTGAAAACACAGAGAACAGTTACAGGAAGATTACCTGAAAATTTAGCTCAAAAAAAATAAATTATTAATTAATAATATTAATAATTATTATTAATTAATAATAATTATTAAGTTAAAGTAATTTTTCCCTCGCTTTCTTTACAAAAAAATCGAAGTAATTTTCTTGTTTCCGAACAGTCCCTTAAAGGCTGCATCTGTGATAATGAGCTTGACTGGCGGATAACAAAGTCTGAAGCTCACATTCCCTCACTAACACCACACTTAGCCTCGGTGGGTGCTGCTGAGACCCCTCACGCCAAACTCCATTCTAATAATGGAAATATTAAGAAACATCTGTTTGATAGATAGTTTCAGTTATATAACAGACATTTGTTTAACCTCTTTAATTTCGCATGACTCTCCTGCTCAATTCGGTGAACATAAAATGAGCCAATAAAGCTTATTTCAGTGAGGTTTTTAGGTTTTTACTGATTCAGGCTGCTCACAAAAACAGCCCGCTGCGGAGCTCGCAGACTGCTGAAGGCAACAGACAAAAGGTACAAAAGTTGCCCTTTACTCTAAATAACCGGCTGCTTGGTGTGTTGGTGTACGCCGAGTGGACCAGAGGCTAGCTTAAATTAATTTCAAGTTTTTAGATAAGTTTTATCAGATGTGAGTATTTGCTGAAACGTTAACAAAACTTTAAATTAAAACATTTTTAATAGAGTTTGGACTTGCAAATTTCACTTGATAGGCCGCTTTCCACAACAGCTCACAGTGAGGTTTGTTTTGAACCAAACTCCGAACGAATAAACGCGGATTTAACTTTGAGCTCCATAATGTGCTGCAATTTTTCACTCACCGTTCCCACAGATCGCCTCAGGAGTCCGCAGCAAAAACAGTAAAATCCACAAAATCCGCTTCATGTTCGCATTATTTCTGTCGGTGGGTGTCTTTAAACCGTCGCTCCCGCTGGCCGGGTTAGTTCGGCTCGGTTCGGCTCGGCTCGGACTGCCTCTGCCTTCACTGAAGCCTCATTTCCAGCCGGACAAACAGGACTTCACCGGGGGACGGAGGCAGCGGCTCGGAGGATAAAACGGTGGAAACATGGAGGAGGATTCGGTTCAGCCCCAAAAGTTTAAAAATCTGAAGATAAAAAGTTAAGTTTGAGTTTCGGACGGGAAATAAAAACGCAGAAAATCCGTGTAAATCTTGTCATCAGACTGTAAGTGCTCAGAAACAGTGAAAATCAGTGAAAATCAGTCAGAAAGTCTCACCGAGCTGCGGATCAAACCGCCGCTGCTCTGAGCAGAAATGACGTCAGGCTGCACACGATGCAGCACGAACACACCGGAAACGGCACCTTCAAAATAAAAGAAGAGCATCGTAAACACTGAACCTACATGTTAATTTTACACACATTAATGAGCAGTTACTCCTAACTTCATAGTTTTTAATTTTACTTTCATTCAACCTGTTTTATATGGCATTCTTTCTTTAATTAGCGTCTTATCTGCCTATACATGTTGTTCTTTAATCTTAGTTTGTATCTGCTTAAATTAGGTGAATTCTCTTCTCTACATTTTATTTACTTATGAGGAAATTGTATTTTTGAACTTGCACCCTCATATGTTGTTGTACTCATTTCTATTTTATTTGATTTAATGTTCTTAGTTTTGGTTATGTCACTGGGGGGCAGGGGACAGACTGCAGGGGTTTCTGACATTTTATTCTGTAAACCTTTTTATTTTGGAAGCACTTTCTGCTTAAGCAGGAAAAGTCCAATATAAATACAGATT
>NW_024629392.1:0-2253 GCF_008729295.1 Plectropomus leopardus
AGAAACAATATCACACAGGCGCATAGACAGACTGAACTACTACTGTTTGTGTGAAGTGCAAATTTTGGATCTTGAATATGATGTCAGTCTTTTTAAGACAGTGGACATCATAATTACATGGTGTCAAAAATAATTCTTCGCAACAGTAGTAGTTCAGTCTGTCTATGCGCCTGTGTGATATTGTTTCTACAGCACATGTGTATACATGTGTACATGTGTACTGTATGTGCACGTTGAGGCCTGGGTGGTCACCTGCAGGAGGTATGATCCCAGCGTGCATCAGACCGCTGTGGGACAGCATGTGGTGAGTCCCACCCTCTGTCACACTCTGCAGCCTCTTGGGCGGTCGTCCCGGCCTCGAACTGCAGGCAGAAAACACAAGTTAACATTAGTCATTAGGCGGTTTAATACTTAATACTCCCTCAGTCAGTCAGTTCTTCCTGCTGAGACTGAGATGGGTGGCCTGGTTAGAGAAAACTGCCCTTCAGTCTGTAAACCTCTGATCCTGCTGAAGTGTCAACAAGCAAAACACTGAAACCTGACCGGTTCCAGGAAGGCTGCTGTACTGCAAATCTGACCTCCCTGTGGATACGAGCAAGCAAAAAAGGAGTTTCCCTATGGCATCAATAAAGCACCTCATTACTGTTCAGCTTACTCATTCATTTGTTTGCTTATTAAATGTGTTTGCTCGCCTCCTTCCCTCTCCATCCTTTCCTCTTTCGGTCATTCATCCCCCTCCCCTTCTTTTTTTTTCCCCCACGCCATGTCACAAATTTCCTCAATAAAGGCTGGGACTACAAGCAGATTCACATGGTTTGATTGAGCCGGGCATGCTCAATCAATCCTGGAGGAGGTATGTGAAAAGCTGTCAGACATCACTTTGGCTCTGACTAAATGGTGTGAATGTCCTGACAGGGGAAATGACACGGGCCACATCAGGCTTAATGACAACCAGCGCAGCTCATCTCCTCTCATACCAGCCTGACATTGGATAACATGAGTCTGTGGGTGAGTGCACGTCCAAGTCTGCAAAGTGTGTGTGTGTTATTAAAAGACAGAGTGAGTTGAAGAGGGGGAAAGAAGATGATTTAAAAGAAAGGAATAGAAACGGGAATAAAAAGGGAGATTGAGGGAAAGATGAGGTAAAGATGAGAGTCCGAGCGAGTGAGAAAAGGTGGGAACGAGTAAAAAAAAAAAAAGAGAAAGATAGACTAGCAGCAGCAGCAGCTTCCTAGCGTGGGGTGTCTTTGAGCAGATTTTAATTAGAATCTAATCCAGCCGTCATTAAGGCCCCATAAACGAAGCTGTCAGTCAGGAGATTAATGGCGCCTCATTTGCATATTGCATATAATTCATCAATTACCCAGCAGAAAGGACCAATCCCCTGTTGACACACCCACTGGCTGAGAGAGAGGGGGAGATGGAGAGAGACAAAAAGACAGAGAGAAAGATTGTGTAGTCACTAACTGTGGGAGAAAAACAGGTAGCTAGAGTGTGTGTGAGCGCACACCGTATGTGTGTGTGTATGTGTGTGTGTGTGTGCGTGTGTGTGTGTGTGAGTCTGGTATGTGTGTATGTGTGAAGTGTTCAAAGGTTAATTTGATGAGCCGATGAGCTCCACAGTTCCTGCCCTCAGTTTTAATGAGTTGTTATTATTGTCTCTTATTATGGGCCCAGACCGACTGGGATGTGACAGCTGACATCAGATATCACACACACTCCCACGGCTGCGTACATTCACAACTTCATCCCTCTTGCAAATTCCTGCTGTCTGTCTGTTCGTCTGTCAGGGTGTGTGTGTGATATCTGATGTCAGCTGTCACATCCCAGTCGGTCTGGGCCCATAATAAGAGACAATAATAACAACTCATTAAAACTGAGGGCAGGAACTGTGGAGCTCATCGGCTCATCAAATTAACCTTTGAACACTTCACACATACACACATACCAGACTCACACACACACACACGCACACACAGGCACGTAGACAGTGAGAGAGACACAGGTAGACACACACACACACCCTGACAGACGAACAGACAGACAGCAGGAATTTGCAAGAGGGATGAAGTTGTGAATGTACGCAGCCGTGGGAGTGTGTGTTTTTTCGGGAGGTGCATTCACATCACACAATTTTTTTTTCTTTTGCAGTGCATACTGTGCTTCACAAAAGCAGGAAATGTATTTTTAGATTTCAAGTTTGAAGGTAAAGCAACACACTGATGTTGAAACACCTCAAATGAACACACACAT